>NW_026063263.1:0-162500 GCF_024362695.1 Pectinophora gossypiella | reverse complement strand
TGTCTGTCTGTCTGTCTGTCTGTCTGTCTGTCTGTCTGTCTGTCTGTCTGTCTGTCTGTCTGTCTGTCTGTCTGTCTGTCTGTCTGTCTGTCTGTCTGTCTGTCTGTCTGTCTGTCTGTCTGTCTGTCTGTCTGTCTGTCTGTCTGTCTGTCTGTCTGTCTGTCTGTCTGTCTGTCTGTCTGTCTGTCTGTCTGTCTGTCTGTCTGTCTGTCTGTCTGTCTGTCTGTCTGTCTGTCTGTCTGTCTGTCTGTCTGTCTGTCTGTCTGTCTGTCTGTCTGTCTGTCTGTCTGTCTGTCTGTCTGTCTGTCTGTCTGTCTGTCTGTCTGTCTGTCTGTCTGTCTGTCTGTCTGTCTGTCTGTCTGTCTGTCTGTCTGTCTGTCTGTCTGTCTGTCTGTCTGTCTGTCTGTCTGTCTGTCTGTCTGTCTGTCTGTCTGTCTGTCTGTCTGTCTGTCTGTCTGTCGGTCTGTCTGTCTGTCTGTCTGTCTGTCTGTCTGTCTGTCTGTCTGTCTGTCTGTCTGTCTGTCTGTCTGTCTGTCTGTCTGTCTGTCTGTCTGTCTGTCTGTCTGTCTGTCTGTCTGTCTGTCTGTCTGTCTGTCTGTCTGTCTGTCTGTCTGTCTGTCTGTCTGTCTGTCTGTCTGTCTGTCTGTCTGTCTGTCTGTCTGTCTGTCTGTCTGTCTGTCTGTCTGTCTGTCTGTCTGTCTGTCTGTCTGTCTGTCTGTCTGTCTGTCTGTCTGTCTGTCTGTCTGTCTGTCTGTCTGTCTGGCTGTCTGTCTGTCTGTCTGTCTGTCTGTCTGTCTGTCTGTCTGTCTGTCTGTCTGTCTGTCTGTCTGTCTGTCTGTCTGTCTGTCTGTCTGTCTGTCTGTCTGTCTGTCTGTCTGTCTGTCTGTCTGTCTGTCTGTCTGTCTGTCTGTCTGTCTGTCTGTCTGTCTGTCTGTCTGTCTGTCTGTCTGTCTGTCTGTCTGTCTGTCTGTCTGTCTGTCTGTCTGTCTGTCTGTCTGTCTGTCTGTCTGTCTGTCTGTCTGTCTGTCTGTCTGTCTGTCTGTCTGTCTGTCTGTCTGTCTGTCTGTCTGTCTGTCTGTCTGTCTGTCTGTCTGTCTGTCTGTCTGTCTGTCTGTCTGTCTGTCTGTCTGTCTGTCTGTCTGTCTGTCTGTCTGTCTGTCTGTCTGTCTGTCTGTCTGTCTGTCTGTCTGTCTGTCTGTCTGTCTGTCTGTCTGTCTGTCTGTCTGTCTGTCTGTCTGTCTGTCTGTCTGTCTGTCTGTCTGTCTGTCTGTCTGTCTGTCTGTCTGTCTGTCTGTCTGTCTGTCTGTCTGTCTGTCTGTCTGTCTGTCTGTCTGTCTGTCTGTCTGTCTGTCTGTCTGTCTGTCTGTCTGTCTGTCTGTCTGTCTGTCTGTCTGTCTGTCTGTCTGTCTGTCTGTCTGTCTGTCTGTCTGTCTGTCTGTCTGTCTGTCTGTCTGTCTGTCTGTCTGTCTGTCTGTCTGTCTGTCTGTCTGTCTGTCTGTCTGTCTGTCTGTCTGTCTGTCTGTCTGTCTGTCTGTCTGTCTGTCTGTCTGTCTGTCTGTCTGTCTGTCTGTCTGTCTGTCTGTCTGTCTGTCTGTCTGTCTGTCTGTCTGTCTGTCTGTCTGTCTGTCTGTCTGTCTGTCTGTCTGTCTGTCTGTCTGTCTGTCTGTCTGTCTGTCTGTCTGTCTGTCTGTCTGTCTGTCTGTCTGTCTGTCTGTCTGTCTGTCTGTCTGTCTGTCTGTCTGTCTGTCTGTCTGTCTGTCTGTCTGTCTGTCTGTCTGTCTGTCTGTCTGTCTGTCTGTCTGTCTGTCTGTCTGTCTGTCTGTCTGTCTGTCTGTCTGTCTGTCTGTCTGTCTGTCTGTCTGTCTGTCTGTCTGTCTGTCTGTCTGTCTGTCTGTCTGTCTGTCTGTCTGTCTGTCTGTCTGTCTGTCTGTCTGTCTGTCTGTCTGTCTGTCTGTCTGTCTGTCTGTCTGTCTGTCTGTCTGTCTGTCTGTCTGTCTGTCTGTCTGTCTGTCTGTCTGTCTGTCTGTCTGTCTGTCTGTCTGTCTGTCTGTCTGTCTGTCTGTCTGTCTGTCTGTCTGTCTGTCTGTCTGTCTGTCTGTCTGTCTGTCTGTCTGTCTGTCTGTCTGTCTGTCTGTCTGTCTGTCTGTCTGTCTGTCTGTCTGTCTGTCTGTCTGTCTGTCTGTCTGTCTGTCGGTCTGTCTGTCTGTCTGTCTGTCTGTCTGTCTGTCTGTCTGTCTGTCTGTCTGTCTGTCTGTCTGTCTGTCTGTCTGTCTGTCTGTCTGTCTGTCTGTCTGTCTGTCTGTCTGTCTGTCTGTCTGTCTGTCTGTCTGTCTGTCTGTCTGTCTGTCTGTCTGTCTGTCTGTCTGTCTGTCTGTCTGTCTGTCTGTCTGTCTGTCTGTCTGTCTGTCTGTCTGTCTGTCTGTCTGTCTGTCTGTCTGTCTGTCTGTCTGTCTGTCTGTCTGTCTGTCTGTCTGTCTGTCTGTCTGTCTGTCTGTCTGTCTGTCTGTCTGTCTGTCTGTCTGTCTGTCTGTCTGTCTGTCTGTCTGTCTGTCTGTCTGTCTGTCTGTCTGTCTGTCTGTCTGTCTGTCTGTCTGTCTGTCTGTCTGTCTGTCTGTCTGTCTGTCTGTCTGTCTGTCTGTCTGTCTGTCTGTCTGTCTGTCTGTCTGTCTGTCTGTCTGTCTGTCTGTCTGTCTGTCTGTCTGTCTGTCTGTCTGTCTGTCTGTCTGTCTGTCTGTCTGTCTGTCTGTCTGTCTGTCTGTCTGTCTGTCTGTCTGTCTGTCTGTCTGTCTGTCTGTCTGTCTGTCTGTCTGTCTGTCTGTCTGTCTGTCTGTCTGTTCCTTATAGAAACAAAAACTACTAGACGGATTTTAATGAAACTTGGTACAATTATTCTTCACACTCCTGGACAGGTTATAGTATACCTTTCATCACGCTACAATCAATAGGAGCAGAGTAGTGAAGGGAAATTCTTTTGTATGAAAAATCTAAACCTCTCAAGTTAGACGTTTGAAATTTGGCATGCAGGTACCTTAGATACCGTAGAGGTGCACTAAGAAAGGAATTTCCGAAATTCCTACGGGAACGGGAATTAGCGGGAAAATCCTTTTGTATGAAAAATCTAAACCACTCAAGTTAGACGTTTGAAATTTGTCATGCAGGTACCTTAGGTACCGTAAAGGTGCATTAAGAAAGGAATTCCCGAAATTCCCACGAGAACGGGAATTAGCGGGAAAATCCTTTTGTATGAAAAATCTAAACCATTCAAGTTAGATGTTTGAAATTTGTCATGCAGGTACCTTAGATACCGTAGAGGTTTACTAAGAAAGGAATTCCCGAAATTCTCACGGGAACGGGAATTAGCGGGAAAATCCTTTTGTATGAAAAATCTAAACCACTCAAGTTAGACGTTTGAAATTTGGCATGCAGGTACCATAGGTACCGTAGAGGTGCACTAAGAAAGGAATTCCCAAAATTCTCACGGGAACGGGAATTAGCGGGAAAATCCTTTTGTATGAAAAATCTAAACCATTCAAGTTAGATGTTCGAAATTTGTCATGCAGGTACCTTAGATTCCGTAGAGGTGTACTAAGAAAGGAATTTCAATTCCCACGGGAACGGGAATTAGCGGGAAAATCCTTTTGTATGAAAAATCTAAACCACTCAAGCTAGACGTTTGAAATTTGGCACGCAGGTACCTTAGATACCGTAGAGGTACACTAAGAAAGGAATTCCCGAAATTCCCACGAGAACGGGAATTAGCGGGAAAATCCTTTTGTATGAAAAATCTAAACCACTCAAGTTAGACGTTTGAAATTTGTCATGCAGGTACCTTAGGTACCGTAAAGGTGCATTAAGAAAGGAATTCCCGAAATTCCCACGAGAACGGGAATTAGCGGGAAAATCCTTTTGTATGAAAAATCTAAACCATTCAAGTTAGATGTTTGAAATTTGTCATGCAGGTACCTTAGATACCGTAGAGGTGTACTAAGAAAGGAATTCCCGAAATTCTCACGGGAACGGGAATTAGCGGGAAAATCCTTTTGTATGAAAAATCTAAACCACTCAAGTTAGACGTTTGAAATTTGGCATGCAGGTACCATAGGTACCGTAGAGGTGCACTAAGAAAGGAATTCCCAAATTTCTCACGGGAACGGGAATTAGCGGGAAAATCCTTTTGTATGAAAAATCTAAACCACTCAAGTTAGACGTTTGAAATTTGGCATGCAGGTACTTTAGTAAACTTAAAGCTTAGTTGCAACAGGATATTACAAAATTCCCACGGAAACGGTAGTTAGCGGGAAAAAACATTTGTATGAAAAAATCGAAACCGCGTAAGATAGATGTTTTCAATTCAATTCAATTAAATTATTTATTGCATTCCATGTAGTACAATGGGGTGTTACATAGGCATAGGAACTAAAACATGGACCCTGTAGGGCACAGCAACGTTGAAGGGAAGAGAGGAAGTGTGTATTAAAATGAAAACTCAATGAACAATCAATTAAAAAAAATCAATTCAATCAATTGATTCAATCTAGCATGCATGCATACCTTAGTAAATATAAAGTTTATTTTTGGCTGTATTTTGAAAAATGGGAGTTATTGGGAAAAAAATTGTACTTATGAAAAAATCTAAACTGCATAAGTATGCACTCCCACACACACAAAGATCTCTCTCTTATATAACACGCCACGCGGACGAAGTCGCGGGCAAAAGCTAGTAAGAACTAAAACTATTTTTTTCCTTGATTTGAAAGAAGGGTATTTAATTTTTGTTATGTTTTGTTACCCGATTATTTTTTAAACAAATTTTTGATATTTACCTGTTTTGCTCAACATTACAGATACCTAGGTTTATGTTAATGCAAAAAAATGTGATTTTTGGTCTATGAATGATTTTGTCTATTTTACATGTTCAAGAACATCTAAATAGCACAACATAACCAGACTATATACGTCCCACTTTTAAGCACAAGCCTCCCCTCAATCAACCGGAGGCGGTATGGAGCATACTCCACTACGCTGTTCCACTGCAGATTAGAGAGGCGTTTGGGCTAGTTGCCCTAGACCAACAGCTTAACGTGCCTTCTTTGACACGGGATTATCATATTTTCAGACAATCACATGATTCCAACCTGCTATGCCCTACCCAAAGGACAGTCTCAGAAAATGCAATTTAGAAGTGAAACATTAGGTAGTAGGTGCAAAGTTTTTTTACCCACTTAAAAAAAGCCACATGCGGTAATTTTTGAAAATTTCAATGTTTTTTAAGGAAGACTTATTTTGTTCCTATCTAATTATCTACCCTAATAAATAATAAAGAGGAAGGATTTGGTTGACACATTGACCCTATCGAACAGCGACATCTATTAGCTTTTGGCTATAATTGATAAACATACAGCGCAGACAAAGTCGCGAGCGGCCGCTAGTAAGAATTAAAACTAATTGTTTCAACCCTATCAAAAATTCCAATTAACCACTCTCTCGGACCTATTAACCCCGTATGGGGTAAATTGGAATCCAAGCGACTTTTTATTAATTTTCTTAAAATATGATGTTAGTTTGGGAATTTAAAGCTATTTATCATCAAAAAGAGCTTATGACACATCTTTAAGGTAAAGAGTTGTATAGCCTATGACTTACGGAAGTAGGTCAAATTTCCAATTGAAAGTGAAGATTGGACCAATTTACCCCGTTTTACGGTAATAAAAGTATTTGTCCCGTTTTCTGGCTAAGAAAGGTTGTTGAGCTAGGTGCACAGAGACGTTCGGCTGAGTGTAATGATGCCCTTTTCGTGACCATAAGAGGTTCCACTCAAGCAGCTTCACGTATTGTTATCGGCAATTGGATAAAAACAATGTTGAGAGATGCCGGTATATCAGCCTCGCCGGGCTCTGTACGCTCGGCTGTCGCTTCATTAAATTGGTTTGAAAATTTATCTATAGAAGATATTCTTAGTCGTGGAAATTGGCGAAGTGAAAATACCTTTGCCAGGTATTATTGTAAACAAATCATAGGAAAAACTCAATCATCGACTAATCTTGCAGCAAATTTCGAACCTATTTAAGCCTTATAGTAGGCAACTTGTTTAACTTGATTTTCTTTCTCTTAGAATACAAAATCTTGTTTTGGGTGTTGATTGTAATATGTAATAATTATATCAGCAATTTCAATTAAATTGTTTTCTTTTCACATAGCGTCGTGTCGTTATCAGTCACCAGGAGTTATAAACACGTCTCTCACAGATGCTGTGCATCGTCACATGCCGATAATAGTGCAAGTTTTACATAACAATAAAACTTGTATTATTGAGCAGAGACGATGCACAGCATCCCATCAAGGGCTCCTGGTGAGATGTTTATGACCAAGTCAACCATAAATATTTTTATACTATAATGTAAAAGGGGTTTGGAGGTGGTAGTGGGGAGCTCACGGAGAACAAAATCCAAGGGGGGTCCACGTAAATGCGTTTATTCCAGAGTAACAGACTGCAGAAATATGTAACACGGTAACTTAGTCGCTAGAGGGCGCCACCAACAGGACGTCTCACAAAGTGGGAGCAACCTGCTGAGGAAATCCTGAACCGTTAGTACGTACGAGAATGTCCCACAAAGTGGAAGCACCCTAATACGCCTAGGTAGCTAGAATGAAAAGTCAGACCACTCGGTGGTAGACATTGAATCGCGAAATAACTTTGCTTGCGCGTTCTAATTTTGTACAGCGACATCTAGTGGATTTCTTGTGGTACTAATGATGTGGAATGTATGGGTTGTTACAGTCTCCCCCTCAGGTCCTGAAGACGTCTCGGCGAAGGAGCTGGAAAGTCTAATTGTTTTTCCGAGGTCTTCCTCTGCCTCGCCGACTTGTTTTCTCAGGTATTGCCTGCGGCTGGACCTTCTGTGGCCGTCCTCGTCGTCGCAAGGGCTGCTTCGGCGAGGGTATTTGGTCCGTTTCGCCGTGGTACGGTCGCAAAGCCGACGCATGGTAAGTGCCGATGACCGTGGCTGGATCGTTCGCGTTTGCCAGTTTGTAGGAAGAAGGGCCATGTCTCTCCATTATCAAGTAGGGCCCATCACGTCTTGGTAAAAATTTCGAGCTGAGCCCTTTAGAAGCGTTGCTCAATGTGTGTACATCGGCTAGTACTAAATCGCCGGGTTTGTGAACAGGACTATCTCTACGCTTCTGATCTACGTAGTCCTTACGTTTTTCCTCTTTCTCTTCATGAACCTCTCTTGCCTTCTTCATGACATCAGCAATAAGTAGCAATTTCGGTGTGATTTCCGGAATAAAGTTATCCGAAATCACGACTGCTCGAAAGTCATGTTTGGTGTCCTCAGGCGTTCTCAACTCTCTGCCAAAGGTGAGATATGCAGGACTGTATGCTATTGACGAGCAGACTGCAGTGTTCATGGCAAAACGAATGCTTGGTAACTTTTCAGGCCAGTTGCGATGCTTATCTCCTACGAGGATTGCTAGTTGCATCTTCAAGTCCCGGTTTCTGCGCTCTACTGGATTCGCCTCCGGATGGTATACGGGGGTGAATGAATGTTTTATATCGAAACAAAAACAGATCTGCTGCATTATTGCGCTAACGAATTGAGCTCCGTTGTCGCTAGTCATCCTCCTAGGGACTCCATAACGCAGGAAAACTTCATTGACTAAGATGTCTGCGCATTTCTCAGCAGTAGCGTTCTCGAGAGCGAAAAGCTCAATCCAGCGAGTAGCTAGGTCTTCCACTACGAGGATCCATGTTTTGCCATCAGGCGAAGCTGGTAGTGGTCCGAAGAGGTCAAATGATATAGCTTCGAAGCGCTTGTTCATCGCGTGGGTCTGTAATAGACCAGCTGGCTTCATATTTGAAGGCTTATAGCGTTGGCAGGTAAGGCAGTTTTTGATGTAGGCTTCTATATATCTCCTCATGCCTTTCCAGTAGTATCTGCGCGAAATGCGAGCGTATGTTTTCTCGACTCCGTTATGCCCAGCAAGTGGATCATCATGGTAGGCAAGTAGTACGTTTGCCCACTCATGCTCGGGAACAACTAATGTTGCTTCTTCGAGATCAGAGTCAGGTGGGAGCCGGTATAACAGTCCATTGTTCAAGTAATAGCCTTTGTTGTTCCAGTATCGTCCGTTCGCAGTGTCTTCTGACTTTTCCAGTATCTCCACGACATTAGCAATGAAGGTGTCTTTAAGCTGTTCCTCTCGTATCTCCTTGGTACTACGAGTCGGTAAATCAACTGTGACCGAACACAAGTCACAGTGTGCTTGGGGAACCTCTGTACACGGAGGTCGTGAAAGCATGTCGGCGACAACGTTCGTCCGACCTGGTGAATATTTGATGGTGACATTCAACGCTTGCAGTTGCAGAGCCCATCTGGCCAATCTTCCAGTAGGTGACTTCAACGACATGAGCCACTTCAGGGCTTGATGATCTGTCACTATGACCGTTGGTAATCCTTCTATGTAGCCGCGGAATTTATTTGCAGCCCAAACGACGGCTAGGGCTTCTCGTTCAGTTGTGGAATAGTTTCGCTCGGCAGGGGTTAACAAGCGACTAGCATACTCCACTGGGTGCTCCTCTGCACCCTCCCCCTGGATCAAAACTGCTCCCAAAGCGTATCCACTAGCATCTGTTTTTATGATGTAGGGCTTCGACTGATCAGCTTGGTGAAGGATAGGTGCGGCGGTCAGGCGACGCTTGAGCTCTTCGTAAGCCTTTTGTTGCTGCTCTGTCCAGGTCCAAACGGCACCTTTCTTGGTTAGGCTCGTAAGTGGTTGTGCGACGATTGAGAAACCTTCAATGAACCGCCGATACCACGAGCAAGTCTGGAGGAACGACACCAAGTGTCGAAGTGTTCTGGGAGGTGGAAGATCCATAATAGCCGAAACTTTTCCAGGGTCCATCTTTAATCCTTCCGGAGTTATGTAGTGCCCCAAATACTTGATTGTCGAACAACAGAATCGGCACTTTTCGAGGTTCACCGTGAGGTTGTACTCCTTTAGCTTTAGGAATACCCGTTCTAAGTCAGCCAAGTGAGCTTCAAAAGTCGACGAGAACACGATGAGATCATCAAGATAGGCCAGTAGTTTGATGTCATCCAAGCTTACGCGGAGCCTATCTATCATGCGTTGGAACGTTGCAGGTGCATTTCGTAATCCGAATGGCATCCGATTGAAGACATAGATGCCGAATGGAGTGATGAAGCCAGTCTTGGATTTGTCCTGCTCACTGACGCGTATTTGCCAATAGCCTGCCTTCAGATCTAGACTCGACATATAAGGCGTAGGTTTAGCTTCATGCAATAAATCGTCTATCCGCGGTATGGGATATGTATCAGGAGTGGTGATGGCATTCAATTGCCGGTAGTCAACGCAGACTCTAATCTGTCCATCGCGTTTAGGAACAAGGACAGCGGGTGCCGCCCATGGAGTTGGACGGGCTTCAATGACGTTTGCTTGTAACATCTTCTGTATCTCTTTCTCCAAGATCTCTCTACGAGCCGGTGATAAGCGGTAAGGTGGGACAGCGATGGGACCCTTGGTACCAGTGTCAATGCCATGTTCGACGTCCTTAGCTGGTTCTCCGTTATCGATGAACACCTGCTCGTGTTTCTTCAGCAATGACTCGAGTTGAACCTGTTGACTGGCGTTGAGAGTATCATTTGTCGTCAAAGAGATATCGAAAGCATTGATGTCGATGTCACGGTAGCGGGTATCTGGGAATAATAGGCGAGAGCGTGGAGACAGATCCTCTTCCCGCTGTTCGAAAGCCATCTCTGCATCCCTGTACATATAGTCCAGCCCAGGTGAATACCCGTCAAAAACGGTGGTAATGGTGGGAGGTTTGTGAACACCCTGATTCAGTCGCCGTATTTTAGGACAACTGGCTGCAGACTCAATAATCGGTGCCTCGTCTGGGATACTTCTCCCCATGGAGACAATGGAGATTGGAGTCACCGCATTTTCTGAATTAATGGCGTTGAGTTCCCTCCGGGGTACCTTTTCCTCGAACCTTGCAAAATCTTCTGTGAAGAGTTCGTACACGGTAGGGTGGTTGGAGAATTTCCAAGTAAATTGGGCCAAGTCCAGGATCACCTCGGCCGCCTGTAGAAGACCGATGCCCAGGAGCGTTTTATTGTTTCTGGCTTCCGGTAGAACCAGGAAAGTGGTCGGAATGAAGCGGTCGGTCAACTTCACCGTGACTTGCACCACCAGTACTGTCTGCACTTTGTTGACCCCATCAGCAAGGCTAAGATTCACCTGCTCCCTCTTGAAGGTATAGCCCTTTTCAATCAGCTTTTGGTACAGTGAATAAGAGGCTATGTTCGCTTTGGCCCCTGTGTCCACGTATGCGTAGCCGTAGACGCCACCAATTTCAAGAAACAATATGGGACGGGTCTTTATGCACGCCTTAACATTCAACGCGCAGAAACTGATATTTTCGGCTTTTATGTTTTGCGCAGTCTTCCCCGCGCAGATAGAGCAGTTGGTACGGACGACTCCAGGCGCACCGCAGCCGTAGCATGACACCTTTGGGGTGGATGTCGTAGGCAGGTCTACTGTGTTAACTTTCTTATTAAAGTTGGCCGACTTCTCCGCTTTTATCCTTTTACGGCATACTTCCGACGTATGCCCCATGTTCTTGCAGAAACCGCACTTGACTTTCGAGGGGCGACGCGCTGCAGCCGTTTCGATTAATGCTGGCTTTGATAAAGGCACTTCGGCTCCTTGACGTTCTTCCAGTACCTTCTCCACACCTCGGGCAGCCTCAATTAGGTCGTCAAAAGTGTTGATGCTGTTCCGGGGAATTTTATCTCTTATTTCCAGTCGGAGCAGCATGTAGATTAAGTCGATTTGTTGCGCTTCTGGATGCTCCCATGCTGGCACCTTTGAAAAGAGTAGCCGCTTTCGGGCCACGAAGGTTTCTGTGGTTTCATCTGCCTCCTGTTTTGTGGTGTTTATGTCATTATACAACAGGTAAGCAGGTTGCTTTGGTGCGTACTTCTGTCGAATCTTCTCCTTGAACGCAGCGTAGGTTTTTACCGTGTTCTTGACTCCATCCCACCAATCGCTCGCGTCATCAATGAGAAGTAGAGGCAGTCCCTTAATGACGTCATTATCGGACACACGTTCAAGTTCTTTGAAGAGTTGAAGAGCTGATAAGAAGGGTTCCAGTGAGACTTTGTTGCCGTCAAAACGAGCCGTACAATCAACGAGGGTCTTCTTGTTCGCACCAGCCAGGGTAGCGATGAGTTCGGACTGATGACGTCGCTGATCATTCAACAGAACTTCGAACTGTTCGGGTGACAACGCCATGTTCGGTGCCTTCTTGGTCTTCCCGCGGAGTGCTGTAGTCCGTCCGGAACGCGTGACGTAGAACTTTGGGGATGTCGATCTTCGTTTGCTCGCCAGAGTGGATTCTTGCCTAAGGTCTTCCCCTTAAGGCCACGAGTTGGAGCGCCAATGTAAAAGGGTTTGGAGGTGGTAGTGGGGAGCTCACGGAGAACAAAATCCAAGGGGGGTCCACGTAAATGCGTTTATTCCAGAGTAACAGACTGCAGAAATATGTAACACGGTAACTTAGTCGCTAGAGGGCGCCACCAACAGGACGTCTCACAAAGTGGGAGCAACCTGCTGAGGAAATCCTGAACCGTTAGTACGTACGAGAATGTCCCACAAAGTGGAAGCACCCTAATACGCCTAGGTAGCTAGAATGAAAAGTCAGACCACTCGGTGGTAGACATTGAATCGCGAAATAACTTTGCTTGCGCGTTCTAATTTTGTACAGCGACATCTAGTGGATTTCTTGTGGTACTAATGATGTGGAATGTATGGGTTGTTACAATAATAGTTTTTTGGATTGTCTATGGTTAGTTAAGAAAAACTCAATGTTATAAAATGGTGTAAGTTTTTTCGTGCCATAAAATAAATATATCGTGATTCTATAAATCGCCTGTTTTTTATGTTGCCCTCATCAAGCTACCGGAAGGACTAAGATATATATGTAGGGCACATAAAAATGGTCCTTCGATCCGTAAAATTAAAATAGTGAAAAGTGCGCCGGTGGATAAATAACTTCGCTGTGACTGTTCGTGTGTATCTATAATACACCTTTAAATACGACGTCGCGGCCAGATTACACCGTGCGTGAAGGCCTTGAGAAGCCATTTGTAGAAGAAAGCCACGACGAGGATTCGAACGTGAAAGAAATTGCTGTCAAGTGTTCGCGTAATATTCGACCGCGGCATTTCATACTCTTCATACAGCCTCCGCCATTTTGCGACGCATCGAGTGCATTTCTTCGTAAGAAAAGGAAAAAAGAAGACAGAAAACGTCGTGACGTACTTCCTGACATTTTTTTTAATTTCTATTTTTTTTTCCTGCCGGAGTTAGCAGAATTTACTACAGTTGCAGTCATTACCGGTTTTTGGTACGTGTATCGGAACGTTTTCAAGGTGGGTCACAGACAACGGACAGGTGTTCGACCAATCCCGTTGTTTCCGAAGATTCCCGACGATTGCCGACGAGACACGAAGCGCCTACGCCGCGGCCATATTGTCGCGCTGTTTCATTTTCCACTATTTCTACTTGTGAAGGACGCGTGCGCCGCCATTATCATTTTCGTGTAATTATAATTTTTATGGTAAAAGTTAAAGTATTAGTAATAAAAATAACTGCAGTCTTGTGCAGGTAGCCACTGCGAACGCGCGTCACTACCTACTCGCTCGCGCCGGTGGCCGTGCCGTTTTGTTATCTTAGATACCTATTATTGTTTATTCGTGCGTGCGTGAATAACAAACACCCTCCTGACTATATTAGTATAACGTAAAAGGGTAACTCCTGTTAATCAGGAGCCCCTGATAATAAGATGAACTCCAACTCAACGTCCCCAAAAATCCCAACGTCTCAACAAACCCCAAAGTTACAACAAAAGTGCAATGTTCCCACAAAAACAACAAGTTACGCTAATGTAACCTCGACAACATGTTTCCCCAAGAAAGATCAAGCTATAATTTTGGATTCACTAGATGGAGTAACACTAAGGGAGTACCTACTTGCGTTATCCGCTATTATACCTACGACATCTATCCGTTTTATTTCCCGCATATCCAATTCCCATATATGTATCTATACGGACTCGAAACAAACAGCAGACGAGCTCATAGACGGGAAAAAGGAAATTACGGTCCAAAGTAAGACTCTTGAAATTAAACCATTGATTACTAGGAATAAAAGGATAGTTTTATCTAATGTTTGCCCAGTTATCCCCCATTACGTAATTGAGAAAAAATTTGAAGAACTTAATGTAAAAATAATGTCAGCAATAACTTTTATGAAAATTGGGGTAACCGATCCCGGGTTTTCGCATGTGCTGAGTTTCCGAAGGCAACTTTATGTTTCGCCTGAGGATGAGAAACGTCTCCCTGAATCATTCCAGATATCATTTGAAGATACCAATTATTGGATTTACATCTCCACCGACTCCCTTAAATGTTTTTCTTGTAATAGTATGGGACATTTGGCAAAAAATTGCCCCCAGAATTCAAACGGTGAAGAAAGACAATATACACAACTAGAGGAAGAGATAACTAAAATATTTGATAGAAACGACGATTTAATTCCTATTGCAGATACCTCTCTAACTCCTATCCCAGACACATTACTTCAACCATCACAAGAAAATTCAAAAGGAGTAAAACGTATTCACTCCCCTACTACTACCGAATCTACAAAAACAGACTTCTTAAAACCTTCACATGGAATAAGGGCGCTAGGTTCAAAAGGGGACGACTTAGATACTATGGACATTGAAACAGATGAGTCATCTAGCAATATCTCGCTGGAGGATACTGAAGATAGAACAAGGACAAAGAAAAAGTTAAAGAAAATAGACCCTAGAGGAGAGGAAGAGGTCTGGGCAGATATACAGAAGGACTTGACCGAAACAGACAAGGAAATGTTTCCCTTAGATATAGATCAGTTCATAAGTTTAATGGATAACATAAGAGGAAAACAAAATGTCAAAGAAGTGGTATATTCGTATACCGATAACGTGAAAGACCTTATCACTGTGTGCAACAAGTGACACTCTAAGATGAACAAAAGTCTTAAAAATAGATGCGCTCGCCTATCAAGAAAACTCCATGAGATATTAAGTACCACCATCAGTTTATAATTAGTATTATAGTTTGTTAATGTGCATTTATGAATATTTTACAGTGGAATGATAATGGATACTATGCAAGATTAGAAAATCTTAAACTTTTGATTAATCAGGTAGGTCCAGCCTGCATTTGTTTACAAGAAACAAATTTTTCGTCTAATTATTGTGCACCATTAAAAGGGTACGAATCGTTCCATAAAAACCGAATCCTAAGTGGAAGAGCTAGTGGTGGAGTAGTTATTTTTATAAAACCATGTTTCATTCCAAGTCAAGTACAATTAAACACACATTTGGAGGCAGTAGCAATTCAAATTAAATTCCCGTTAAACATTACAATATGTAACATTTATCTTCCAAATAGTAATCATTTAAATATAAACGACTTAAATAACCTGATCTCCCAACTTCCGACACCCTTTATAATTACAGGAGATTTTAATAGTCACCATTTCTATTGGGGATCTGGAAAATGTGATACTAGAGGTAGATTACTTGCAGACTGGTTAGACAACAATAAAGAGGTACTTTTATTGAATTCTGGACAACCAACACACTTTAACAGCAACACGGGAAACACTAGTATTATAGATCTAAGTTTTGCTTCACAAAATATAGTATCATATCTTGACTGGAACGCATTAGAGGATCTGTATGATAGTGACCATTTTCCAATCTTGATTCAATCTCAAATCCAGGAATCTTTATTAAATGACACAAAATTTCCTCAAAAATGGAAGTTTCACAATGCTGATTGGTCAAAGTTTCGAGACGAAGTTGATATTAACATCTCTAGATTAATAGATGATCAATGATATTGTGAAAGAATTTGCTGAAATAATTATCCAAGTCAATTCCAATAACATCGGGTAACTATAACAAGAAAAATGTACCATGGTGGAATGAAGAATGTAGCATAGCAGTCAAGGAAGTAAAGAAAGCATTTAGAACATATAAAAAATATGCGACAAATGATCCAGATTCTGAACTTAAGGTAGAATATAAAAAGAAGAGAGCCATATGCCGCAAAATACTAAAGGAAAGTAGACGGAGAAACTGGAAAGACTGGGTATCATCTATTTCTACCAAAACCCCTGTTGGCGATATGTGGAAAAAAATCCATAAAATCAGTGACCACAATACTCGTTTCAATAAAATAATACTCGAAAGACCAGATGGTACATTTATATCTGATCCTATTTACACTACTGATATGTTAGCTGAGACCTTCGCTTCAAATTCTAGCTCGGAAAATTATGACGATAATTTTATTAGACACAAAGCCTCACAAGAAACCGACCAACATAATTTTGAATTAAACAATAACGCGAACCCAATAAACAAGGAATTGTCTATGCACGAACTGACGTTTGTGCTTTCTCAATTAGGTAATACTAGTCCCGGACCCGACAACATACCCAATACAATAATCAAACACTTACCTATTAGCGGACTTAACTATTTACTAGACCTATATAACTACATTTGGACGAAACAGGTATTCCCAGATTGTTGGAAAGAGGCGCTCGTGATCCCAATTTTGAAACCGGGAAAAGTACCTAGTTCACAATCAAGTTATAGACCTATATCGCTAACTTGTAACCTTTGCAAAATACTTGAAAAAATTATTAGTAGACGGATTAGATGGTATGTAGAAACAAACAAGTACATTTCCCCATTTCAATACGGTTTTCGACAGTTTCGATCAACTATAGATCATTTGATGAATGTTGAAAATGAAATACTAGAAGCTTTTGCAAATGATAACATATTGGTGACAGTAGCATTAGATATTGAGAAAGCCTATGAGATGGTCTGGAAATATAGAATATTGATACTGTTACAGCAAATGGATATTAAAGGCAACACTTAAGCATTTGTTAAAAATTTTTTGACTGAAAGGTCCATAAAAGTTAGAATAAATAATATACAATCTAAATCTACACCTACTGAAAATGGCTTACCTCAAGGATCAGTCCTTAGTGTGATATTATTTCTTATAGCAATTGATGACGTTCTCTCTAAAGTTTCAAAACCGGTTAAAGGTTTTCTTTTTGCTGATGATATAACTATAACATGTAGCGGTAAAACTCTTAAATCTACCTTAAAACTTGTCCAAAAGACTGTAGATAAATTCCAAATGACAATGGGCACTTTTGTATGAAACTTGGTCCAAGAACCTCCACTGATGAGACTTATATGTAATGAAAGCTTATGCTTTCCCTATGATTCTGGCAAAGTTCTATCAGATTCTGTCCCGGGGTTCTTTTTTTACGGCCATGTTTGTCCTGGCTAAAAATGTGATAAAATACAGTGGGAGCTAAAATCGACTCAAGATTTCTTGCTGGATAACTAAGTCTACATAAATATTTATATATCATACTAGCTTTTGCCCGCGACTTCGTCCGCGTGGCGTGTTATATAAGAGAGAGATCTTTGTGTGTGTGGGAGTGCATACTTATGCAGTTTAGATTTTTTCATAAGTACAATTTTTTTCCCAATAACTCCCATTTTTCAAAATACAGCCAAAAATAAACTTTATATTTACTAAGGTATGCATGCATGCTAGATTGAATCAATTGATTGAATTGATTTTTTTTAATTGATTGTTCATTGAGTTTTCATTTTAATACACACTTCCTCTCTTCCCTTCAACGTTGCTGTGCCCTACAGGGTCCATGTTTTAGTTCCTATGCCTATGTAACACCCCATTGTACTACATGGAATGCAATAAATAATTTAATTGAATTGAATTGAAAACATCTATCTTACGCGGTTTCGATTTTTTCATACAAATGTTTTTTCCCGCTAACTACCGTTTCCGTGGGAATTTTGTAATATCCTGTTGCAACTAAGCTTTAAGTTTACTAAAGTACCTGCATGCCAAATTTCAAACGTCTAACTTGAGTGGTTTAGATTTTTCATACAAAAGGATTTTCCCGCTAATTCCCGTTCCCGTGAGAAATTTGGGAATTCCTTTCTTAGTGCACCTCTACGGTACCTATGGTACCTGCATGCCAAATTTCAAACGTCTAACTTGAGTGGTTTAGATTTTTCATACAAAAGGATTTTCCCGCTAATTCCCGTTCCCGTGAGAATTTCGGGAATTCCTTTCTTAGTACACCTCTACGGTATCTAAGGTACCTGCATGACAAATTTCAAACATCTAACTTGAATGGTTTAGATTTTTCATACAAAAGGATTTTCCCGCTAATTCCCGTTCTCGTGGGAATTTCGGGAATTCCTTTCTTAATGCACCTTTACGGTACCTAAGGTACCTGCATGACGAATTTCAAACGTCTAACTTGAGTGGTTTAGATTTTTCATACAAAAGGATTTTCCCGCTAATTCCCGTTCTCGTGGGAATTTCGGGAATTCCTTTCTTAATGCACCTCTACGGTATCTAAGGTACCTGCGTGCCAAATTTCAAACGTCTAGCTTGAGTGGTTTAGATTTTTCATACAAAAGGATTTTCCCGCTAATTCCCGTTCCCGTGGGAATTGAAATTCCTTTCTTAGTACACCTCTACGGAATCTAAGGTACCTGCATGACAAATTTCAAACATCTAACTTGAATGGTTTAGATTTTTCATACAAAAGGATTTTCCCGCTAATTCCCGTTCCCGTGAGAATTTTGGGAATTCCTTTCTTAGTGCACCTCTACGGTACCTATGGTACCTGCATGCCAAATTTCAAACGTCTAACTTGAGTGGTTTAGATTTTTCATACAAAAGGATTTTCCCGCTAATTCCCGTTCCCGTGAGAATTTCGGGAATTCCTTTCTTAGTACACCTCTACGGTATCTAAGGTACCTGCATGACAAATTTCAAACATCTAACTTGAATGGTTTAGATTTTTCATACAAAAGGATTTTCCCGCTAATTCCCGTTCTCGTGGGAATTTCGGGAATTCCTTTCTTAATGCACCTTTACGGTACCTAAGGTACCTGCATGACAAATTTCAAACGTCTAACTTGAGTGGTTTAGATTTTTCATACAAAAGGATTTTCCCGCTAATTCCCGTTCCCGTAGGAATTTCGGAAATTCCTTTCTTAGTGCACCTCTACGGTATCTAAGGTACCTGCATGCCAAATTTCAAACGTCTAACTTGAGAGGTTTAGATTTTTCATACAAAAGAATTTCCCTTCACTACTCTGCTCCTATTGATTGTAGCGTGATGAAAGGTATACTATAACCTGTCCAGGAGTGTGAAGAATAATTGTACCAAGTTTCATTAAAATCCGTCTAGTAGTTTTTGTTTCTATAAGGAACATACAGACAGACAGACAGACAGACAGACAGACAGACAGACAGACAAAAATTTTACTGATTGCATTTTTGGCATCAGTATCGACCACTTATCACCCCCTGAAAGTTATTTTGAAAAAATATTTAATGTACAGAATTGACCTCTCTACAGATTTATTATAAGTATAGATTGTATATCATTTTAAAGAGGATCTTACGCGGCCTCTATCGGAATGGTATCTATTTTATTTCTTCTTATTTTTTTTTTCTTTGTTGTCACTTGTCAGGTAAAGAATGCAATATCAGAAGAAGAAAAAAATGATTGGGCTCCTTTGGAAAGGTTGGAAGGCGCGAAACTCGTACGTAGCTGCTGAGAAAAATGGTGCTACGGACGTGAGTTGGCTGAAAGTCGTTTACATACTTAATGAATTTTTTTTATTTGTGTTTCTGATTCTGATAACCTTCCCCTTTAAAATTGATATACATTATGATATATAATTATGTATATAGACTTAGTTAAATAGTTTTTCGACAACAAATCCTGAGGTGATTTTGCAGTCCACTACTGTACACTCAGGACAAATATGGCCGTAAAAAAACCCTAGGACAGAGTTTGATAGAACTTTGCCAGAATCATAGGACAAGTATAAGCTATCATTACATGCAAGTCTCACCAGTGGAGGTTCTTGGACCAAGTTCCAAGTTGCTGATAAGCTTATATGCAATACCGTAATGACTTGCTAATGATGACGATTTCTTGCAATAGGCAATAGCTTAGCCGGTCTCTATCGGAGAGGTGTTTATTTATTTTTCTTGTTATTATCACTCAGATCAAATTCCGGAAGCAATATAAAAAAAATCGGTGAGACACTTTTGGAAGGGGTAAAAGGCATGAAACTTGAACTTAGCTACCGAGAAACAATGGCGCTGCAGATATAAATTGACTATAATTCGCTTACATAAAGACTTTTTTTGTTTTTTTTTTTTATGTTACGGATTCTGGAAAAGATCCTCTTTAAAATGATATACAATATGATACATAATTATTTATGTAGACTTAGTTATCCAGCAAAAAATCTTGAGCCGATTTTAACTCCCACTGTATTTTATCACATTTTTAGCCAGGACAAACATGGCCGTAAAAAAAGAACCCCGGGACAGAATCTGATAGAACTTTGCCAGATTCATAGAGAAAGCATAAGCTTTCATTACATATAAGTCTCATCAGTGGAGGTTCTTGGACCAGATTCGCCCATTCTCCTTTGGGCTGAAACCAGTGGATTTAAATTTTCAAAATTAAAAACTGAATTTATTGTATTCTCAAAGAAGAAGAAAATTACAACGAATTATTCATTAAACTTAAACGGACATACAATTAAAGAAGTTAAGAATATAAGAATATTGGGATTAACACTGGATAAAAAACTGTCATGGATAACACATGTAAATAAATTGAAGACTGAATATTACAAAAGACTAAACATCATAAAAGTATTATCATCAACATCATGGGGTGCTGATCAGAGCTGTTTGATAAACACCTATCGAGCGATAATTAGACAAAAATTGGATTATGCATCAGTTATATACGATTCGGCAAGAGAACGTACCTTAAAATCTCTAGAATGCATTCAAAATACAGCTCTTCGTCTTAGTATAGGCGCCTTTAAGACTAGTCCTGTGAAAAGCATAATTGCTGAATCCGGAGAAGTTCCATTAAACTTCAGAAGAAAAGAGTTAACCATAGTGTATGCAGCTAATATACTATCTCAACCAGACAATCCAGCGTTTCATCTCTATACAAAAGAATCAGCATCAGATTCTGAATATTGTTTTCGACCTGCATTACCACAACCTTTAAGAATTAGAGCTAAAAATTATTTAAGTGAACTAGATCTAGTTATTCCTCCTGTGTATACCAAAAAAAAATATGTTTCTTTCCACCCTGGGACAAAATAGATCTCCCTATTAACTTAAAGCTAGCAGAAAATATCAAAGACGATACACCACAATATATTTATAAAAACTTATTTCACGAACTTAATGAGACGCATAAAAATAGTAAAACCTATTATACGGATGGGTCCGTCATAAATGGTATATCAGGATGTGCCATTGTTTCAGGAGGTGAATACCACAACTACAGACTTTTAGATTGCCACTCAATCTTTAGCTGCGAAGGAATTGCTATACTTAAATCTTTAGAATTAATCCAAAAGGAATCAAACTTTAGAAAATTTGTAATTTATACTGACTCCAAATCATGTTTGACAGCTTTACAAAATCTTAATAACGTACACCCACTTATAACAGAAATCAAACAAAAAGTGCATGATCTCATTCGAAACAACTTTAATATTGAACTCATCTGGATTCCTAGTCATCAAGGGATATTAGGTAATGTGAAAGCAGATACGGAAGCCAAAAATGCAATAAATATTACTTTCATTGATAAATCTGTTAAAGCTAGCCAAACTGAAATTAAAAAGTTATTTAAATTGGAAATTAGAAAGATTTGGGATATTTATTGGAGAACAGGAAACACAAGTAAACTTTTTGATATAAGAAAATCTATTTTTGAAAGATCTCCAACCTCTTTTTCGTGCAGAAAAGATCAGGTGGCTATCACTAGACTTCGGATCGGACATACAAATTTAACTCATATACATTTGATTACTAAAGAAGAGAGAAATAAATGTGATAAATGTGGGATGGACTTAACTGTATATCACCTCTTAGATGAGTGCACAGCTTACAATGATTAAAAACTTAAATGTAATGTTCCTTATAATATGATAGACTGTTTAACACATAATGGGTGTATACGTACACTTGAATTTTTGAAAACTATACAATTATATAAACATTTGTAATTTGCCGTGGTCATTGATGACCTTTGATGTTAAAAAGCGACCTTAAATAAATAAATGAAAAAAAAAAATAACTGCAAATTGTTGTAAAAAGGTTCCTGCATACGACGACACTGTACGTAAGACTTGTTGCATTAAGTATTTACCTGCAATTCATAACGTGGAAATTATTTTTTTACGTACTTGCATTTGTCCTTTTGTATAGGTTTTTACATACAAGATGACGCTGCCGGACGATTCCGACAAGCTTAAAAGGCTTATAAGTGAGCGCGGGTACGTGAAGTCATGTCTTACACGTATAGAACGTTTCTGTGCGTCGGGTTTAGAAACCGCATCACTAGAATTGCTCCAGGAAAAACGTACACGACTCGTCGAGATACTCAAGGAGTACGAGAAATACAACAAGGAAATTCTATTCCTTAATCCAGATGACAAGGAAAACCCGGAAGAGTATGAAAGTAAGTACTATAATTCTATTGCTTCGATCGATCTTGCAATAAAATCGCGTAAACATTGCGAGTCAGATCCGCCCAAACCGAATAATTTCGATTTTAAAAAATTACCGCAAATAAATATTAAAACATTTGATGGAAAAAATGTAGTGGACTATACTCCTTTCATCAACATGTTTAAGGCGGTTATACATGCGGATTCCAATTTAAGTTTATGTCAGAAGTTATATTATTTGACCACATTTTTAGCAGGGGAAGCAATTGATTTAATTAAAAACCTGCATTCAGCATTAGATCTTCTAGATAAAAGATATAATAACGTGCCAATGATAGTGAACCATCACATTAATACCTTGCTCGACTTACCTGCCTTCAATAAATGCACAGCACAGAATATTTTATTTTATTTTATTTGGGTAGCTTACAGCCTTTTTTACAAAATGAATATAAGGTCTCTTATATCCAATGTTAACCTTCATATTGCGGCATTAAAGAACTTAAACTTGCCTGTTGACCAGTGGGACGCTCTGCTTGTTAATATCTTGTCCAGGAAAATTGATGCCTATTCTAACAGGGGTTTTCATTTGGAAAGGGATGCAAAGGAAGTGCCTACTCTAAAGGAGTTTCTTGAATTTCTAGAAAAGCGAGCGCTTGCCATAGAGAATACCAGCGGTGAGAAAATGTACTCATCTGCAGCTGACTCAGCAGGCACTTCTAAAGGTGGTAAGCCTGGCAAGTCTGCCAGCTTTGTAGCAGCCTCGACTTCATATAAGTACTGTCAGAAATCACATAAGTTATATGAGTGTGCCTTATTTAAACTCTTTTCTGACAAAGACAAGAGAGAATTGATAAAGAAGAACAACCTGTGTGTGCTTTGCCTTAATTCACATCGTGGAAAATGTACACTGCGCATAAAATGCTCTGCATGCCAGGGCAGGCATAACACGCTTCTGCACATGGTGCAAACTAAACTGACCGAGGCCAGCAATGCTGCTGCTATAATGCCTACTAACACCGATAATAGTGCTGTGGTGATGTCGAGCACCTCCCAAGCGAGAGGCGTGGTGCTGCCTACTGCAGTGGTACGTCTAATCGACAAAAATGGGAAATTTATTCATGCACGAGCTTTATTAGATACAGGCAGTCAAGTGTCTTTTGTCTCTGAAAAGTTAGCCAGTAAAATTGACTGTAATATATCCCCAACTAACCAGATTATTACTGGGATCATTCAAGGCACTACTAACATCATGCATAAAAAAGCAGATATTTCTGTTTATTCGTCTATAAACGATTTTAAATTAAATGTGTCATGCCTTGTAACAAAAAACATTACTTGTGAATTGCCACAACAGAGTTTTGACATAAAGGGATTCAATATACCATCTCATGCCCGCCTTGCCGACAAAAGCTTCAATAAAACTGGGGAGATATTGTTGCTTCTAGGAGCCGACGTATTTTTCCAGGTTCTCCAACGCGAGTCGCTGCCGCTAACACCAACGGGGCCCTTCCTGGTTAACACGAGCTTCGGTTATGTTGTCGCAGGCAGCCTGCCTGTGTCTGCAGGCCAGGTATCCTCGTCAAACTTTTGTGTAACAGTTCAAGGTAACATTTATGATAACCTTAAATTACAAAATGATCTGCTAGATGATCATAACATTTGTGATAAGTTTAATAACTGCAAATTGCAAAATGATCAGTCAGATAATCTTAATATTTGTATTAATAATAATTGTAATTTACAAAATGATCATTTAGATGATCTCAATAACACCATTCCAAAATTCTGGGAATGTGAACAAGTGCCTAATAATTTTAAAGAAGGTACAACTGAACAGAAATTAGCTGAGGAATGTTTTCAGCACTCTGTACAACTTATTGATAAAAAGTTTTATGTGGCACTTCCATTAAAACTTGAATTAGAATATATTGAATTAGGTGACTCATTTTCGCGTGCACTGCAGAGATTTTACAATCTGGAAAAACGGTTTTCTAGGGATGAGAACTTGCATCAGCAGTACAATAAATTCATGAATGAATATATTCAACAGGGACATGCAAAACTTTATGATATTTCAAACTACGATTCTAAAGCTGGAAATGTGTATTATTTACCCCACCATCCTGTTATAAACCCTAATAGTAAAACTACACCTGTTCGAGCTGTCTTTGACGCAAGCATGCTGTGGCGGCGTTTATGATAATAACACTTACTAACAAGTATATTACTATACCGTCACATAAGTTACAACAATAATTGAAGATTATAGAAACTTTGAAGGGACAATTCAGTGGTCATGAGATATCACATATGTATCTGATTAATGATATAAATTACATATTCTAACGCGTCCGACATAGATACTTCAACTATCTATGTTTTATCTGAGAGCCATCTTCGACTGATGGACGGTAGAAGACCGCATTACTCTCCGCACGGGCCCGGGTCTCGTACCCGTTGGATCCACCTTACCAGCATTGGCTACTTCCATGTACTGGTGAGGCTTGCAACATTGGATCCTCTTACCCGTTAGGCAGTAACTGAGCATCTCCTCATGTACATGGGGCTGGGCCCCCTCGGGTCTCCTCAACACCCCTACAACCCGCCTTTACCTCCCTGCCTCTCACCACCCACTATCTGCTCATACGAATCCATCAGAATCTCGCCCAGATAGGATTACTAGGGGAACATGTACGGCGAAGAGCCCGTACTGCTAGTCCCCCTACTCAAGATTGGGTGGCCACCCCTAAACTCGCTTCTAGGCTGGCTGGACGTTGCGATCCACGCCACCTAGCTCATGGGTAAGTGCGTCCACTTCACCCTAGTGCTGATCCCAGAGCACCCGTCAAACTTGGTGAGAGGTAACTTAATGCTCAGAACCACTGTGACAATTATTACATTCAATGACACTACTTTGTACCTCATGCTGTACAACGTGTAACATAATAGATGATATCTCAAGAGCCTTGTCGCACTTCACTTAACTAAGCCATCAGGGACTTACCGACCTTGCTCCACATCATCTTACATGCAGGCAGACAACCATTACCTGGTGTCTCTCACGATTCGTACTCTTATCGTGTTCTTTTCTCTTATAACGTATTCGCGCCAACACGCAAAGTCCCGCGCTCTCTAAAAAACATTAAAACCATAGACTATGATCCCTTATTTTTCTTTTATTAGTGATGTCACAGTAATTGCATATAATCAGTCACTCACCCAACATAGAATTCGTGGGACTCCACGACACTCCCGACGGCGAAAGAAGAACGAAAAGCTGTAGAATCCACTCCGCGAACCTTTCTCGTGCGCGGATGGCAGCCTCTCCTCTGACTCTACCATCTGTTACTCTATTAGTAACCTGGTCTGTCTCAGATGCATACATTTCGATAGATTCCTCGAAAAAGGGAACTCCCTTCAACCATATCCACATCCTGTTGATGTCAGAATGTTGTAAAGACCATTTACTTCGCTTTCTACAACTATCACGGGGAACTTCAGGAGTCTCAACTTCAAATGCTGTTTCTCGCCCTTTTGGTACTTGGTCAATGCAATTTTTTACTGTCTGTACTCTTTCGATAACTTCTACTGGGACACACATGCGCAACAGAACGCGTAAATGTCCGATTTCCCACTTGTACCTTTGCCACATGACATTTCCCATCTTTACTTTCGACTAAGGTAGTTAGTCTTTCGTAGACGCCACCGTGCTATGGCGGTAACAGAGGAATAAATTTTTATTTAATGTTGCTCTTCACACACTGACTTTTCCATAAAATTTCGATTTAAATTGTGTATCATTATTGGACATAACCATGGTATTTCTCAACATGCAACAAATTGTATCTCGGTGAATAGACATTCTTTTATGGTTATATCGTTAACAACCTGTAAATGGATTGCTTTTACATCTAGGCAAGTGAAAAGACAGATCTATCTCTTATCCTTTTTTTAGAAACTTCAAGAATGATAGGACCAAAGTAATCCATTCCTGCAATTGTGAATTGTTCACTAAAGGTAACTCTCTCTACTGGGAAACCGTTGCATCATATAACTCATATGGGCCTCCACTACGATTTACTTCTTGAGCTCTCCCTTGGGGTATCCAATACATTTTATGAATCAAACTAAATGTCTGAGACAGTCTTTTCGTTTCCCAGCTACTTCATCAGGGAAGTACTTGTTTGTATATCTGTTATTTCTTTCATAGATGTCTCTACTTCATTTGTATTTTGCTCAGGAAGCTGCATGTCAAAAAATAGTCTTCATAACCTTTCCCAGCCATTTCAGGATCCTCTGATATCATCAGACCCTCCTCAGCCAACGAAGGTGCACTTTCATCATTACAGAACAGGCCATTCCGTTTCACCTCTCATATAAAATGTTGGTCCAGAGAACTATAATTCCTTTTTTAACTTTACACTGTCAGGACATGTCGCGACAGCGGTGGGGCAGTTGATACGTAACGTAAATCGAAGTCCTTATTCTGTTTTATTTTGATTACAAGTCCCAAACCGCAAAGAAGACTATAGTCTTGAGGTTTTCATCTAAGAGTGGATGGTCATACTATCAGTCCACAAATATTTTCGCTTGTTATTGATAAACTATCGAATGTCTCTATGGTTTCTTTATAAAGTTCAAGTAGTGCTTCATCTTGTTACCAGGCTAAGCTAGGCAGCAGCAGACAGCAGGCAGGCAGCAGGCTAGGCTAGATTGTCAATATAAAATCTATCTGCAACTTTATTTTCCCATTCTGAACTTCAACAGCAATGCCGTCAAATCCTCTATCATGGAGGGACCTCTGTACTTTCATTGGCAAATAAAACTGTCAGCTGGATTCTATGTGTGATACAATATAGAAATTCAACATTCTGTACCTCTCTTAGTGGTTAAAGTTATTTCAACTGAAAGACTGATGATCTCTGTTGGTGAGTTGAGGCCAAAAATAATAAATAAGTAATTTGTCTTAAATAAATCTTTATAAATAAGTAAGTTTGATGTTATATAGCTTCTCTGGCTCTCACAAATCAATAGAAGCTATGCTGGTATATCACCATCTCTACTCCTCACTCTTGTCATTATCGTCGTTTTCAATTGTCTTTGTTTTTTCAGATTTCTTCATTGATATATGTTGCTGAAGTATCTTACGGCACATGGCTCTGTTATGATTGCCTTGACAGTGGTGACATGGTATTCTCAGGCTACAATTTCTAAATGGGTGTCCATGTTTAAAACATCTATAGCATTTGTACTTCAATGCTTTCTGACGATCATAAAATGTTTTATACTCCTTACAGTCTTCACTGTAATGAGCTCCTTTACAGAAGGCACATTCTGGTTTACGCCGGCTATGGTGTATGTTGTATCCATGGTGAATAGGCTTTCTCTTCAGAACTGGTTTCACATGAAGAGCTTCTGTAGAGTGACCCAATTCCTTAAAGTCTGGCACGTCTGGCACATCCAGCACATTGTTAAATTCAGATCTCTCTTTTGCATTTATAATTTTTTCCAAACCTTTCACAGTGGTATCTAGATCCCTGTTCTTGGGTGTAATTAGGTTTAGCTCATAAATTATACTATTTGGAAACTTTGAGCAAATCAAGCTCCTTAGATTATTTCCTTTAGTGTCTTCTCCTAGGGAGTCAAGGATGCGTATATGTTTAACAATTGCATCTAATGTTGAACGTAAGGAGTCATTTGATGATTGTGGCAGTCTTGACAGTGCTTCATAATGGGCATCAACCACAAGGCTTTTGTCTCCGAATCTATCTTTAAGAATGTTTACAGCCACATCATAACCATTATTTGTAATGTCAATTCCTCTCAGAGTATCTAAGGCCTTACCTTCAAGAGATGAGAAAAGATAGGAGAGCTTGTCAGCCTTATTCAATGGTTGGTTATGGATATTAGACTCGAACTTGTCCCAAAACTCTTGCCATTTCAAGACATCTCCGTTAAACTTCATGAGTTCCAGTTTCGGCAGTTTGGTTCCCATTATTTGGGTTTCATTACAAGTCCTTTTTTGACAGGTTAGTTGGTAGATTGTCTCCAATTCGGCAGATAAGTCTTCTGCTTTCATTTGGTTAAGTGTATACCTTTCTTGTTCCTTTATGTCGAGATTCGGGGAGCATTTTATTAACTTGAAGAAATCTTCTTCAAACTTTTTGGTTGCTGTCATAAGTTTAACCTTTACTGTTGTAAGTTCTTCTAAAGACACGCCTTCTGTCTGCGCACGGTTCGTGATGTCGGTCGCTGCAGCACAAAGTTGTTTGAGTTGCTCGTCTCGTAACGAGAGGCGCTCCTTCATTAATTTATCCATAGTCTTCAAACTGGAATAAGACGAAAAAAAAGAAGAAAATTTCAGGGATTTGACTTCTATAACAATAAGCCTCATTTTGCGCAGATAATGTACATAGGTTACCTTTCATTTAACGTAGTTTAGGTGTGAAATACTTATCACAAGTCATATCCTGGGTCGGTAAATCCTGTATGAACTCCTTACGAGTTCCTTACGAGTTCCACAATCGGCCCTCTATGACGCCGTCTGTAATACGTATTTAACGAAATATTGATAAGGATTTCTTCATTCCTAAGCATGAATAACGAGAAATTCGTTCTAAATATACATTCAGCTTCATTACTCCCTTACCGCAAAACGGACGGCGATTTTCTTGGGGTCTACACCACACTCCCCACGCCGAAAAGTGTTACACTAACTAGTTACTTTACAACAACACTTTGTAAAATCAATGCAATGCACTTAAATTGATATTTAAAACGTTTAAAACAGATTTCACTTCTACTTTGCCTTGACGAGAAAATTTTCAACTTCAACAACGAAAAAGGCGGTAACTAAGTGATGTAGCGTTCTTACGAAAATTGTTATCGATAAAAAGAATCGATCACTCGTTGACCGGTTGAAACACTTTTATAAATCAAAAAACACTTATCAACCTTCTTAAAAATAACCGTTAACGTAAGTTTAATTCGAAAATAATATTTTATCTTAGTTTATTAAATAACACAACGGAAAATATAATTTATAAAAATATTTTGTACCGAACAAATAAATCGATTTTTAAACAAAAATCGTACGTGGTACCGCACTCATAACACAAAAAAACGCAACCCCCTATAGTCTATGGCGCCATAGAACGTAACGTAATACGCAAAACCGTGAATAAAACTCGGAATAATTTATAATTATTTATTAGGGGTAAAGGAAATAAAAATGCAATTTAGTATTCCAGAACGAAATGTTTTTTGTAGACTTATGAAAATACATCTCACACAATTTCAATTTTTTTTTTTTTAATTGCTTTGCTTCGCTTCCTAGAGGTTATATAGATCCCAGCACCTCCACCAAATTATGTGGCGGCGTTTATGATAATAACACTAACTAACAAGTATATTACTATACCGTCACATAAGTTACAACAATAATTGAAGATTATAGAAACTTTGAAGGGACAATTCAGTGGTCATGAGATATCACATATGTATCTGATTAATGATATAAATTACATATTCTAACGCGTCCGACATAGATACTTCAACTATCTATGTTTTATCTGAGAGCCATCTTCGACTGATGGACGGTAGAAGACCGCATTACTCTCCGCACGGGCCCGGGTCTCGTACCCGTTGGATCCACCTTACCAGCATTGGCTACTTCCATGTACTGGTGAGGCTTGCAACATTGGATCCTCTTACCCGTTAGGCAGTAACTGAGCATCTCCTCATGTACATGGGGCTGGGCCCCCTCGGGTCTCCTCAACACCCCTACAACCCGCCTTTACCTCCCTGCCTCTCACCACCCACTATCTGCTCATACGAATCCATCAGAATCTCGCCCAGATAGGATTACTAGGGGAACATGTACGGCGAAGAGCCCGTACTGCTAGTCCCCCTACTCAAGATTGGGTGGCCACCCCTAAACTCGCTTCT
The DNA here is from genome assembly GCF_024362695.1 of Pectinophora gossypiella. Classification (NCBI taxonomy): domain Eukaryota; kingdom Metazoa; phylum Arthropoda; class Insecta; order Lepidoptera; family Gelechiidae; genus Pectinophora; species Pectinophora gossypiella. The sequence continues at coordinate 132,826 of NW_026063263.1, read as the reverse complement.
AGGCTGGCTGGACGTTGCGATCCACGCCACCTAGCTCATGGGTAAGTGCGTCCACTTCACCCTAGTGCTGATCCCAGAGCACCCGTCAAACTTGGTGAGAGGTAACTTAATGCTCAGAACCACTGTGACAATTATTACATTCAATGACACTACTTTGTACCTCATGCTGTACAACGTGTAACATAATAGATGATATCTCAAGAGCCTTGTCGCACTTCACTTAACTAAGCCATCAGGGACTTACCGACCTTGCTCCACATCATCTTACATGCAGGCAGACAACCATTACCTGGTGTCTCTCACGATTCGTACTCTTATCGTGTTCTTTTCTCTTATAACGTATTCGCGCCAACACGCAAAGTCCCGCGCTCTCTAAAAAACATTAAAACCATAGACTATGATCCCTTATTTTTCTTTTATCAGTGATGTCACAGTAATTGCATATAATCAGTCACTCACCCAACATAGAATTCGTGGGACTCCACGACACATGCTTACTAACAAAAATATTTGCTTAAATGATATCATGTTGAACGGGCCCGTAGTACAAAATGATCTTTTTGACATTTTAACACAGTTTAGGACTTTCAAATTCGTTTTACTTTATGACATTAAAGCTATGTACCGTGGAAAAATGTTGGATAATAAGTATTGCTGCTTGCAAAATATTCTCTGGCGCGAATCACCTCATGATCCCTTGCAGTGTTTACAATTGCAAACTGTAACTTACGGGTTAAAAGCTCTGCCTTTCTGGCTACTCGTTGTCTAATCGAGTTAGCTGATAGATATAAGGATCAATATCCGTTAGCTTCATTTGTTCTCAAATATTTAAGCTATGTTGATGACATACAGTGTGGATCTAATGATCTCTCTGAGCTTCTTGAGATGAAAAGGCAACTTGTAGAGCTTTTAGGATTAGCTAGCTTTTCTTTGCACAAGTGGTGCTCTAATAACAGTAATCTTATTGATGATATACCTGTTAAACTTCACCAGTTAAATAATAAAAATTTTGATAAAACAAACTCTTATGTAAAAACTTTAGGTTTGACTTATATAATGTTGACTCTGATACGCTCAATATGCAATGCCCTGTAGTTCAGAGCCAAAAAACCTACACAAAACGGCAAATGTTAAGTTTTGTCAGTAAATTTTTCGACCCATTGGGTCTAGTAGGGCCTATCTTAGTGCAGGCTAAATATTTATGTGCATCAGGATCGCGGGTGTATTTCTCAGATCGGACTAAACATATTGCCGTTATTTAGTACGTCCTGTGTACTTTTACGTACCTCTTCTGAAAATCTGTGTACCTACGTCCAGACAGTAATATTTTGAATATTAGGTACACCCGCCATTCTGACGTCAGAACCGCGGGTGTACTGTTAACCCATATGTGTAGCTTAGTAAATGTTTAAGTAGATTTGGTACCTCGTGTGTACCTTCAGAAACAAGTATCAAATATGTAAAATACTATAAAATTTATGAGAAAAAATTTTTTTCTTTTATTTTACGTCGTTATTTTATAAAACGTATTAGGATGACCAACAACCCTTTGGCTACCTATTATAGAATTAGACAGATGTTTGTCAGTGTTTGTAGAACCAAAAAGAAACAATGACGGTTCTGAAAGTTTTTTTTATTCATCTGAATGGTAATAATAAGTAATAATATGAGCATTTTAATGAAACAATTGAACACATAGCATAGTAACGAAACTATGTGAACATTTAACAATTAAACATTTAATGAAACATTAAATGTAATGAAAATATATATTATGAAAATTTGAACAATAAATTATTAGTTAAATAGAATATCCATACTTCCATACTAATATTATAAATGCGAAAGTAACTCTGTCTGTCTGTCTGTCTGTCTGTCTGTCTGTCTGTCTGTCTGTCTGTCTGTCTGTCTGTTACTCTTTCACGCCTAAACGGCTCAACGGATTTTGATGAAATTTGGTATGGTGATAGATGATAACCTAGAAATGGTCATAGGCTATAAATAATCACGCCATCGTTCTTAGGGGGTAGGCAGTTGGCAGATAACTAAATTGATTTAGTGATTTGTAGTCGTTTTTGTTGGGACTTTTGCTCTTTCACGTCTAAACGGCTGAACGGATTTTAATGAAATTTAGTAAGGTAATAGTTGGTTATCTAAAAACGGTTGTACGAGCAAATTGATCACGTCATCGTACTTAGGGGGTAGGAAGTAGGCAGAAAACTGAATTGAGTTAGTGATTTTTTTATGGTTTTTGCTGGGAGTTTTGTCTATCATGCCTAAACGGCTGAACGGATTTTGATGAAATTTAGTAAGGTGATAGATTGTAACCTAAAAAAGAATATGGGCTATTAATATTTATGCTATCGTACTTAAGGCGTAGGCAGTAGACAGAAAACTAATTAGGTTAGTGATTTTTAATTGTTTGTTTTAAAAGTTTGCCTCATTCACGCCTTAACGTCTGAACGGAATTTTATAAGACTTGGTTAATTTAAAGATAGGATCTTAGGCACGGACACAGGCTACTTTTTATGGCGGGAAAATACCTCATTCCCGCGGAAATCTAGATTTCGTGATCGTGTCAAGAAGCGCATGACGCCATAGCTACTGGAATGATTTCGATGTTTTTTTTTAAACTGAGTGACTTCAAGTTAGTATTTGATCACTTTTCTAACTTAGAGGGTAGGTAGGCGCCATAATTTAGGGAATTTATGATAAAATTTTGATGCAACTGTCTTTATTAAACAGTTATATCTCATCCCAAGTAGCAACCGATTGTCTTAAAAGAGAATTGTAGATATCTTGAAGGCAAGTAGACTAAATCAAACCCTTGTCTTGGATAAGTCTTATATGTCTCCAAGATATCCCTCAAGATATCTTGAAGATACAGTTTAGTAAAAGTGGGCACATACTTTAACTCTTATACAAGACAGACTTAAGACAACGCTAAGTCAGACTTAAACCCTACTTTAGACAATGTTCTTGCATATTCTAAACTTAGAATTCTTGTAGTATCACTTAATACCAAGAATGTATACTTGAAGATATCTACAATACTTAGTTAAGACTATAGGATTGAATTGCACTGAGTCAATTGTAACTTAACGAAGTAAAACTTCAGATCATACTAAAACGATTTTTACTTCACGCGTCTTTATTTTAGAATATAATGGCGAACATTTATATTAACACAAGAAATGAAGACTGTAAGAAAATGGCGTCTAAAATATTTGTTAAGTTGTTTTAACAAAAGGTTATTCTGCCGTTTCACGTACAGGAAATTATAAACGCATGATTGTTTCTCGTGTAAAATCGATAGAAAGTGTTAAAAAACAGAAGGGCCTTTAATATATCAGAAAAATAATAATAAAATTTGGATTGATTATTCAGCAAATAAAAAAAATGGTGACATATAGTATAGAGAAATTCATTTTCTATTAATATGTGACAGCTGAACGCAGTAATTGTTACTACAACAGGAATATATATTAATTTACTTCAGTTTTTGACGATAATATTGTCAAAAAAATATTACATGTTTTCTTCCTGTAAATGCAAAATGGCGTTAAGTAATATTTTTCTAAATGAAGTAAGACTTTAGAAACAATTGATTTCGTAAGAATCAGTTTAGAAAAGTAAAGTCAAGTTGCACTTCATCAAGTACTAGTTAAGATAAATTTTTCTCTCTAAAACTTCAATTGTCTAGGAGTATACCAACTTAAGACAAAAAGTATTTAGTGAATTCCTACTTAAAACTCTTATATCTAAAGTGATCCTCTATTTTGATTTAGTAAAGTAATGTCGTAAAATCATGTTTGTTTATTCTGTGCCAGAATCATCTATGTAACAAGTAACAATTAAAATCGAACAAGCTTAAAACCTATGGAAAGTATGTTTGTTTGAGAGGTAAGTTTTTCGACTCGTGGAAGATAAAAAAATATTGTTATGCTGAGTTCTTACTTGGATAGGAATGTGATTTACTTAATTTTTTAATATTTATCACAATTGGAACTAACAAACATAAACTCTATTTGCTAATGAGTCTCCGTGCATACATTCTCATAGGTACCTACATGGTTCGCTGACGCAAAGTAGGTAAGATCACCGCGCTTCTAATTGCCAACGGAAACAATGTGATTGTGGGCTCCTGCCTACATCTATCCACTATTCAATTTCCACTCATCCACACAAACACGTAAACATACACATACATAGATATACGTAATATATTTATATACATATACATAATAATAATAATATACACAAATATTATAATATAAATATATAAATATCATCCGTCACTGTATCAGTTGGCTTGACGTATCGTGAGAGGACAATGGAATCGCGCGCTGTCGTTTGTGTGAGTTGAACTACCAGCGCGCGGGCGCATCGCGCGGCGCGAACGAGTCGTTGCCTACCTTCGCATAGACGATTATCGGATCGCTTACTCGCTCGATGTATTGTTATTTTTTATGTGCTTCTTTGTATTTCTATAATTATTATTCTAGCCATCTATTCTTGTGCTGTATCTATTGACTTTCTTCTTCAACTATTTGTGCTTCCCTTCTGTGCTGTGCTACTCAATAAACTTTACACAAAGGAGTTGTGGCTTGTTATTGGAAGGTACATCGCCTACCTACCTTCATCGGAGCCCCACACTGGTGACCCCCAATTGGATTTGGACTGCACCTGTTGAAGAACCGTACGTACAGTGATGTCTAGAACTGATAAGGAAACATACAAAGACGCCATACCGGACCATGACGACGTCACGACTGGGCGTGTTTCCAAAGGCAAAGGATCCGTCACCCGAGATCTGCAAAGTCGGAATAAGGGTTCCACCTTTTTGGCCAGAGGAGCCTGAGATATGGTTCGGACAGATTGAGGGGCAGTTCGCCAACGCCGGGATCACGAGCGACACCACGAAATTTAATTACGTCATCAGCAACCTGGACAGACAATTTTCGAAAGAAGTGAAGGATCTGATTATAAGACCGCCGGCTACAAACAAGTATGAGAAACTTAAGGCAGAGCTTATTAAAAGACTCAGCGCGTCTCACGAGCGAAAAGTGAAGCAACTCCTCATGCACGAAGAGCTCGGAGACCGTAAGCCTTCTCAATTTCTTCGCCACTTGCAAGGCTTAGCTGGTGAAGAAGTGCCAGTGGAGTTCCTGCAGACTATTTGGACCAGTCGCCTACCGAGACTGTTTTGGCAGCGCAACCGGATGCATCACTTGAAGTGTTGGCAGAATTGGCAGACAGGATCCAAGACATCGCTCCATCAACACCTCAAGTAGCAGCTGCATCCACGAGCCACGCACCGGGATCCAGCATCGACGCTGTGGCTAAAGAAGTCGCCGAGCTTAGGAAGCAGCTCCAGAACCTTACTTCGCAACTGAGCGGAAGGTCTCGCAGCCGCACGAGGCAACAGCAGCGGCGCCGTGCACGATCTTCATCAACCCGATCTCAATCGAATTATAGGAAGTTCCCCGTATGCTTTTACCACCATAAATACGGCTCGCAGGCCCACAAGTGCATCCGTCCGTGCGATTTTAAGGCGGAAAACTCCATGGGCGGTCGGTAATGGCGGCTGACGATTGCCCAAACACAACTGGTCGCCTGTTTGTCACGGACCGTAAAACGAAAACCCAGTTTTTGGTTGATACTGGAAGCGACCTCTGCGTTTTCCCCCGGACATCACTCCGTGACCGTCGTGCGCCTACAACCTACCAGCTCAGCGCAGCAAACGGATCAGCCATCACCACATACGGCTACGTGCACTTCAACCTGGATCTAGGTCTACGTAGGGACTATGTGTGGCGATTTATTGTTGCGGACGTCACCAAAGCCATCATAGGGGTAGATTTTCTGTCCTATTATAATTTGATAGTCGACTGTAGGAACCAACGGCTGATAGACAATACTACTAGTTTGTCAGCTCCAGCTTCGCATGTCAATCACAGGGACACTATTTCCTCTGTGAAGGTAATGACCGGCAACTCGCGTTATCACCAACTTTTGGCAGAGTTCCTCGAAATTACTCGGCCAGCTGGTACAATACGGCACATACCACATAACACCGTACACCACATTCGCACCACAACAGGACCCCCAGTTTCACTTCCACCCAGACGTCTAGCACCGGACAAGTTAAGGATAGCAAAGCAGGAGTTTGAGGCAATGCTGGCTAACGGAACAGCCCGGCCTTCGGAAAGTCCATGGTCCTCACCGCTACACCTAGCGCCCAAAAGGGACAATGGTTGGCGCCCCTGCGGCGATTATCGCATGCTCAACGCGCGTACCATCCCTGACAGGTATCCGATTAGACACATACATGACTTTGCTCACAACATTGCAGGCTGTAAAGTGTTCAGCACAATTGATCTTGTGAAAGCATATAATCAGATACCCGTCAGTGCGGAGGACATCCCGAAAACGGCGATAACTACACCGTTTGGTATGTATGAGTTTCCGTACATGACCTTCGGACTCCGTAATGCAGGCCAGACTTTCCAAAGGTTTGTGGATGAGATCACACGCGGCCTAGATTTCTGCTATTGTTATCTCGACGACTTTCTAGTATTTTCCAGGGATGAGACTCAGCACGAGAATCATCTTCGTCAACTATTCACGAGGTTGAAAGACTATGGTATGGTGGTCAATTCGTCTAAGTGCGTCTTCGGAGTTCCCGAAGTAACCTTCTTAGGGTACAGCATTTCAGAAAGCGGAACCAAGCCCCTGGAAGAAAAAGTACAGGCCATCCATGAATTTCCAGCCCCTAAGGACGTGAGGCAGCTCAGAAGATTCCTGGGCATGGTCAACTTTTATAGGCGTTTTTTGCCCAAAGCTGCCCAGTTGCAAGCACCACTGAATGCCCTCCTCGTAGGTGCGGTCAAGGGATCCCAACCCATCAACTTAGACGGAGATGCCCTACAAGCTTTTCAGGATTGTAAAGCCAGCCTGTCTAACGCCGCATTGTTGGCGCATCCCAACTGTCAATACAAGCTTGGTCTTGTAACAGATGCTTCAGACGTGGCAATTGGAGCAGTCCTACAGCAGCTGAAGGACAGTGAATGGCAACCTCTTGCGTTTTTCTCTCGTAAATTAAGTCCTTCCCAACAGAAGTATTCACCATACGATCGAGAACTTCTCGCCATTTACGAAGCCGTCAAATATTTTAGGCACATGTTGGAGGCGAGACACTTCACGGTCTATACTGACCATAAGCCGCTCAGTTTTGCTTTCCAGGAAAGGAAAAATAACTGTTCACCTAGGCAGTATAGACACCTAGACTATATTTCCCAGTTCACAACAGACATAAGGTTTATAGCAGGCAAGGACAATATCGTAGCCGACACCTTATCCCGTGTTGATGAACTGGAAGTGCCATGTAGTCTGGAAGCTCTTGCCACTTCCCAAGAGTCAGATACAGAGCTCGCTCAGCTGCTGAAGGACTCTTCTTCGCTTCGCCTGGAAAAACGGAATTTACCTGGAAGTAGATTATCAATGTACTGCGATATCAGTACACCTACTCCCAGGCCATTCGTCACCAAACCATTCAGGAAGCAAATTTATAAAAGCATGCATTCCCTTAGCCACCCCGGCGCAAACGCGACCGCTAAATTAGTAGCACAACGCTTTGTTTGGCCAGGGATTAGGAAAGATTGCAGGGACTGGGCACGCACATGCGTATCCTGTCAGCGCAGCAAGGTGAGCCGACACGTGTCTGCACCTATAGGCACTTTCGACTTGCCCCGCGCGCGTTTCAAGCATATCCATATCGATCTCATCGGGCCCCTCCCGATATCTCAAGGATATAGATATTGTTTGACAGCCATCGATCGCTTTACGCGGTGGCCAGAAGTAGTGCCTATAGCTGACATTACAGCAGAGACTGTAGCCAAGGCTTTATTGTCGGGTTAGATCGCCAGATTCGGATGCCCAGTGGATATTGTGACAGATCGCGGCAGGCAATTTGAGTCCGCTCTGTTCCAATACCTATCCAAAGCAGCTGGATTCCACCACAAACGCACCACGGCATATCACCCTGCCTGCAATGGGCTCGTAGAACGGTTTCACAGGCAACTCAAGGCTTCTATTACCTGTCACGCTGATCATAACTGGACAGAAGTCTTGCCGTTAGTCCTGCTGGGTATACGTTCTGCAGTCAAAGCCGATTTACAAACCACGTCTGCCGAACTTCTATATGGCGAGCCTCTGCGACTCCCCGGCGAATTTTTTGACGATAGCGTTGGTGGTAGCACGGATATCACAGATTTCACCACACGCCTACGCGTATACGCCGAGAAGATAAGACCAGTGCCTGTGAACCGCCATAGCAAGCAGAAGATCTTCGTTTATAAAGATTTGGTCACAGCCGAAAACGTTTTCCTGCGTGAAGACGCTTCACGTGCCCCATTCCAAGCAGCCTACACCGGACCTCACAAGGTTCTGGCAAGAGGTGACAAGGTCTTCAAGCTCCTGATAAAGGGCAAGGAGGTGAACGTATCGGTTGACCGCCTTAAACCAGCCTACGTATTAGTGGGTGGAGATGATTTTTGTGAAAAGTCACCCTCGGAAAATACCCCACAGCCAATTTTGGATGGTGATAATGCCACTCAAAAAGGTGCGATCGTAACGCGTTCCGGTCGAAAAGTACGCTTTCCGGACTATTATCGCCCTTAGCCAGGTCTCTGGAGGGGAGTGATGTGGGCTCCTGCCTACATCTATCCACTATTCAATTTCCACTCATCCACACAAACACGTAAACATACACATACATAGATATACGTAATATATTTATATACATATACATAATAATAATAATATACACAAATATTATAATATAAATATATAAATATCATCCGTCACTGTATCAGTTGGCTTGACGTATCGTGAGAGGACAATGGAATCGCGCGCTGTCGTTTGTGTGAGTTGAACTACCAGCGCGCGGGCGCATCGCGCGGCGCGAACGAGTCGTTGCCTACCTTCGCATAGACGATTATCGGATCGCTTACTCGCTCGATGTATTGTTATTTTTTATGTGCTTCTTTGTATTTCTATAATTATTATTCTAGCCATCTATTCTTGTGCTGTATCTATTGACTTTCTTCTTCAACTATTTGTGCTTCCCTTCTGTGCTGTGCTACTCAATAAACTTTACACAAAGGAGTTGTGGCTTGTTATTGGAAGGTACATCGCCTACCTACCTTCATCGGCCCCACATGATTATTGTAAAAATTAACGAGTATCCGTTGAATCCATACTAATATTATAAATGCGAAAGTAACTCTGTCTGTCTGTCTGTCTGTCTGTCTGTTACTCTTTCACGCCTAAACGGCTCAACGGATTTTGATGAAATTTGGTATGGTGATAGATGATAACCTAGAAATGGTCATAGGCTATAAATAATCACGCCATCGTTCTTAGGGGGTAGGCAGTTGGCAGATAACTAAATTGATTTAGTGATTTGTAGTCGTTTTTGTTGGGACTTTTGCTCTTTCACGTCTAAACGGCTGAACGGATTTTAATGAAATTTAGTAAGGTAATAGTTGGTTATCTAAAAACGGTTGTACGATCAAATTGATCACGTCATCGTACTTAGGGGGTAGGAAGTAGGCAGAAAACTGAATTGAGTTAGTGATTTTTTTATGGTTTTTGCTGGGAGTTTTGTCTATCATGCCTAAACGGCTCAACGGATTTTGATGAAATTTAGTTAGCTGATAGATAGTAATCTAGAAAAGGATATGGCCTATTAATATTTATGCTATCGTACTTAAGGCGTAGGCAGTAGACAAAAAACTAATTACGTTAGTGATTTTTAATTGTTTGTTTTAAAAGTTTGCCTCATTCACGCCTTAACGTCTGAACGGAATTTTATAAGACTTGGTTAATTTAAAGATAGGATCTTAGGCACGGACACAGGCTACTTTTTATGGCGGGAAAGTACCTCATTCCCGCGGAAATCTAGATTTCGTGATCGTGTCAAGAAGCGCATGACGCCATAGCTACTGGAATGATTTCGATGTTTTTTTTTTTAAACTGAGTGACTTCAAGTTAGTATTTGATCACTTTTCTAACTTAGAGGGTAGGTAGGCGCCATAATTTAGGGAATTTATGATAAAACTAGCTTTTGCCCGCGACTTCGTCCGCGTGGCGTGTTATATAAGAGAGAGATCTTTGTGTGTGTGGGAGTGCATATCAAATTTCAAGCATCTAACTTATGCAGTTTAGATTTTTTCATACAATTTTTTTCCCAATAACTCCCATTTTTCAAAATACAGCCAAAAATAAACTTTATATTTACTAAGGTATGCATGCATGCTAGATTGAATCAATTGATTGAATTGATTTTTTTTAATTGATTGTTCATTGAGTTTTAATTTTAATACACACTTCCTCTCTTCCCTTCAACGTTGCTGTGCCCTACAGGGTCCATGTTTTAGTTCCTATGCCTATGTAACACCCCATTGTACTACATGGAATGCAATAAATAATTTAATTGAATTGAATTGAAAACATCTATCTTACGCGGTTTCGATTTTTTCATACAAATGTTTTTTTCCCGCTAACTCCCGTTTCCGTGGGAATTTTGCAATATCCTGTTGCAACTAAGGTTTAAGTTAACTAAGGTACCTGCATGCCAAATTTCAAGCGTCTAACTTAAGCGGTTTAGATTTTTCATACAAAAGGATTTTCCCGCTAATTTCCGTTCCCGTGGGAATTCCGGGAATTCCTTTCTTAGTGCACCTCTACGGTACCTAAGCTATGTCCCTTCCAAATTTCAAATGCCTACATTTAGCCGTTCAGGCTATGCGTTGATATGTCAGTCACTGAGTCAGTCAGTTTCTCCTTTTATTTAGATTTGATTTTTTCATACAAATGTTTTTTCCCGCTAACTACCGTTCCCGTGGGAATTTTGTAATATTCTGTTGCAACTAAGCTTTAAGTTTACTAAAGTACCTGCATGCCAAATTTCAAACGTCTAACTTGAGTGGTTTAGATTTTTCATAAAAAAGGATTTTCCCGCTAATTCCCGTTCCCGTGGGAATTTCGGGAATTCATTTCTTAGTACACCTCTACGGTGTCTAAGGTACCTGCGTGCCAAATTTTAAACATCTTACTTGAATGGTTTAGATTTTTCATACAAAAGGATTTTCCCGTTAATTCCCGTTCCCGTGGGAATTTCGGGAATTCCTTTCTTAGTGCACCTCCACGGTACCTAAGGTACCTGCATGACAAATTTCAAACGTCTAACTTGAATGGTTTAGTTTTTCATACAAAAGGATTTTCCCGCTAATTCCCGTTCTCGTGAGAATTTCGGGAATTCCTTTCTTAGTGCACCTCCACGGTACCTAAGGTATCTGCATGCTAAATTTCAAATGTCTAACTTGAGTGGTTTAAATTTTTCATACAAAAGGTATTTCCCGCTAATTCCCGTTCCCGTGAGAATTTTGGGAATTCCTTTCTTAGTGCACCTCTACGGTACCTATGGTACCTGCATGCCAAATTTCAAACGTCTAACTTGAGTGGTTTAGATTTTTCATACAAAAGGATTTTCCCGCTAATTCCCGTTCCCGTGGGAATTTCGGGAATTCCTTTCTTAGTACACCTCTACGGTATCTAAGGTACCTGCATGACAAATTTCAAACATCTAACTTGAATGGTTTAGATTTTTCATACAAAAATATTTTTCCGCTAATTCCCGTTCCCGTGGGAATTTCGGGAATTCCTTTCTTAGTGCACCTCTACGTTATCTAAGGTACCTGCATGCCAAATTTCAAAAGTCTAACTTGAGTGGTTTAGATTTTTCATACAAAAGGATTTTCCCGCTAATTCCCGTTCCCGTGGGAATTTCGGGAATTCCTTTCTTAGTGCACCTCTACGTTATCTAAGGTACCTGCATGCCAAATTTCAAAAGTCTAACTTGAGTGGTTTAGGTTTTTCATACAAAAGGATTTCCCTTCACTACTCTGCTCCTATTGATTGTAGCGTGATGAAAAGTATACTATGACCTGTCCAGGAGTGTGAAGAATAATTGTACCAAGTTTCATTAAAATCCGTCCAGTAGTTTTTGTTTCTATAAGGAACATACAGACAGACAGACAGACAGACAAAAATTTTACTGATTGCATTTTTGGCATCAGTATCGATCACTTATCACCCCCTGATAGTTATTTTGAAAAAATATTTAATGTACAGAATTGACCTCTCTACAGATTTATTATAAGTATAGATTTTGATGCAACTGTCTTTATTAAACAGTTATATCTCATTCCTACAGGAACCTACACATAGCTATAGCTAGCTATCTATTAACATTAAAACTCTTTCTAGAATCACATTACGCCAATTAATTGATCTGATTTGTATAAGTTTTTTTATTCAACTGACTGTTACATTACATACAGATAAAATCTAATTACTTACACCACATAATTAATATAGTACTACATGACTAGCTACGCTTTAAACTTGAGGAGGTAATTCGATAGACATTTATACGAACTTTAAGCCCAGTAATCAATCATAGTAATAAGGTAATACTCATTTTAGACAAAGAAACGGATAGGTAATCAGTTCGTCAACGAAATTATAACACCTACACTTAGTTTGTTTACTATTTAACGAGGGAAAATAATCCTTACTAATATTATAAATGCGAAAGTAACTCTGTCCTGTCTGTCTGTTTCGCTTTCCCGCTTAAACCTCTCAACCGATTTTGATTAAATTTAGCACAGACAATCTTTAGACCCTGAGAAAGAAAATAGGATACCTTTTATTGCGAAAAGAAGGGACGAAGAGATTGAAATAGGGGTTGAAAGTTTGTATGGGATATTTTAATCTATACTTATAATAAATCTGTAGAGAGGTCAATTCTGTACATTAAATATTTTTTCAAAATAACTATCAGGGGGTGATAAGTGGTCGATACTGATGCCAAAAATGCAATCAGTAAAAATTTTGTCTGTCTGTCTGTCTGTCTGTCTGTCTGTCTGTCTGTATGTTCCTTATAGAAACAAAACCTACTGGACGGATTTTAATGAAACTTGGTACAATTATTCTTCACACTCCTGGACAGGTTATAGTTTACTTTTCATCACGCTACAATCAATAGGAGCAGAGTAGTGAAGGGAAATTCTTTTGTATGAAAAATCTAAACCACTCAAGTTAGACGTTTGAAATTTGGCATGCAGGTACCTTAGATACCGTAGAGGTATACTAAGAAAGGAATTCCCGAAAATCTTACGGGAACGGGAATTAGCGGGAAAATCCTTTTGTATGAAAAATCTAAACCACTCAAGTTAGACGTTTGAAATTTGGCATGCAGGTACCTTAGATACCGTAGAGGTGTACTAAGAAAGGAATTCCCGAAATTCCCACGGGAACGGGAATTAGCGGGAAAATCCTTTTGTATGAAAAATCTAAACCACTCAAGTTAGACAATTGAAATTTGGCATGCAGGTACCTTAGATACCGTAGAGGTGTACTAAGAAAGGAATTCCCGAAATTCCCACGGGAACGGGAATTAGCGGGAAAATCCTTTTGTATGAAAAATCTAAACCACTCAAGTTAGACGTTTGAAATTTGGCATGCAGATACCTTGAGTACCGTAGAGGTGCACTAAGAAAGGAATTCCCGAAATTCCCACGAGAACGGGAATTAGCGGGAAAATCCTTTTGTATGAAAAATCTAAACCACTCAAGTTAGACCTTTGAAATTTGTCATGCAGGTACCTTAGGTACCGTGGAGGTGCACTAAGAAAGGAATTCCCGAAATTCCCACGGGAACGCGAATTAACGGGAAAATCCTTTTGTATGAAAAATCTAAACCACTCAAGTTAGACGTTTGAAATTTGGCATGCAGGTACTTTAGTAAACTTAAAGCTTAGTTGCAACAGGATATTACAAAATTCCCACGGGAACGGTAGTTAGCGGGAAAATCCTTTTGTATGAAAAATCTAAACCACTCAAGTTAGACAATTGAAATTTGGCATGCAAGTACCTTAAGTACCGTAGAGGTGCACTAAGAAAGGAATTCCCAAAATTCTCACGGGAACGGGAATTAGCGGGAAAATCCTTTTGTATGAAAAATCTAAACCACTCAAGTTAGACGTTTGAAATTTGGCATGCAGATACCTTAAGTACCGTAGTGGTGCACTAAGAAAGGAATTCCCGAAATTCCCACGAGAACGGGAATTAGCGGGAAAATCCTTTTGTATGAAAAATCTAAACCACTCAAGTTAGACGTTTGAAATTTGGCATGCAGGTACTGTAGTAAACTTAAAGCTTAGTTGCAACTGGATATTACAAAATTCCCACGGGAACGGTAGTTAGCGGGAAAAAACATTTGTATGAAAAAATCAAATCTAAATAAAAGGAGAAACTGACTGACTCAGTGACTGACATATATCAACGCATAGCCTGAACGGCTAAACGTAGGCATTTGAAATTTGGAAGGGACATAGCTTAGGTACCGTAGAGGTGCACTAAGAAAGGAATTCCCAAAATTCTCACGGGAACGGGAATTAGCGGGAAAATCCTTTTGTATGAAAAATCTAAACCACTCAAGTTAGACCTTTGAAATTTGTCATGCAGGTACCTTAGGTACCGTGGAGGTGCACTAAGAAAGGAATTCACAAATTCCCACGGGAACGCGAATTAACGGGAAAATCCTTTTGTATGAAAAATCTAAACCACTCAAGTTAGACGTTTGAAATTTGGCATGCAGGTACTTTAGTAAACTTAAAGCTTAGTTGCAACAGGATATTACAAAATTCCCACGGGAACGGTAGTTAGCGGGAAAAAACATTTGTATGAAAAAATCAAATCTAAATAAAAAAGAGAAACTGACTGACTCAGTGACTGACATATATCAACGCATAGCCTGAACGGCTAAACGTAGGCATTTGAAATTTGGAAGGGACATAGCTTAGGTACCGTAGAGGTGCACTAAGAAAGGAATTCCCGGAATTCCCACGGCAACGGAAATTAGCGGGAAAATCTTTTTGTATGAAAAATCTAAACCGCTTAAGTTAGACGCTTGAAATTTGGCGTGCAGGTACCTTAGTTAACTTAAAGCTTAGTTGCAACAGGATATTGCAAAATTCCCACGGAAACGGGAGTTAGTGGGAAAAAAACATTTGTATGAAAAAATTGAAACCGCGTAAGATAGATATTTTCAATTCAATTAAATTATTTATTGCATTCCATGTAGTACAATAGGGTGTTACATAGGCATAGGAACTAAAACATGGACCCTATAGGGCACAGCAACGTTGAAGGGAAGAGAGGAAGTGTGTATTAAAATTAAAACTCAATGAACAATCAATTAAAAAAAAAACAATTCAATCAATTGATTCAATCTAGCACGCATGCATACCTTAGTAAATATAAAGTTTATTTTTGGCTGTATTTTGAAAAATGGGAGTTATTGGGAAAAAAAAATGTACTTATGAAAAAATCTAAACTGCATAAGTATGCACTCCCACACACACAAAGATCTCTCTCTTATATAACACGCCACGCGGACGAAGTCGCGGGCAAAAGCTAGTATTATAATAAAAGAACAATAAGTAATATCGAATTTTAATGAGAAACATAAAGAAGAAATATCCCGGCATCCCCAACAGTGGTAGCAGAGCGTAGTTCCGAGAAATTGGTAAGAAAATCAACAAGATTCTAATAAGGAAAAATGGCGTCATCGGAATTCCAGAAATTTCATTGTAATATTAGACAATTTGCCGGCGAAGACTATGCAGTATGGAAATTCAGAATTAGCGCAATATTGAGAGAGAATGAATGTTTGGATGCTATAAAAAATATAGAGTTTGCGAGTAAAAAAGAAAACACAAAAGCTGAAGCACGTGCTCAAAGCATAATAATTGGCGCAGTGGCCGACACATATTTAGATTACATTCAAGATGAAGACACAGCCTATAATATGATTCAAAAATTGGAAAGTAATTTCATGAATAAAGGAACAAGAAGCAAACTATTTTTGAGACGACAATTAACGGACATAAAATACATAGAAGGTACACCACTATGTGATAATTTTTTGACATTATCTAAATTATTTAATCAACTAAGGGATGCCGGAAGTCCATTGAGCGAAGAAGAAAAAATAAATATTATATTGTTGTCAATGCCATCGTCATATGACATTATTGTAACAACACTGGAATCAATGCCCAACCTTACAGTCGACATAGTGAAAGATTGTCTACTTGGTGAAGAAGAAAAAAGAAACAAAATAGAAAAAATAGAAAAAGGACATTATAAAACTGCTTTTACATGTTTTCAATGCGGAAAGGAAGGACATAGAAAATATGAATGCCGTTCAAGAACTTGGTCAAGAGGGCAGTATACTCCTGGAAGAGGACAGACATATACTCCTGGAAGTGGACAGACATATACATCTGGAAGAGGACAGACATATACTCCTGGAAGTGGACAGATATATACACCCGGACGAGGACAATCATATACACCTAGACGAGGACAGAGAGGATATCAAGGACCAAACAGAGGATTTCGTGGGAATGGAAGAACAGGTAACGGACAACGGGGATGGCAAAATCAGACGTTTGCTGCAGACATGTCAGCAGAGGAAGGTGCATATTGTTCAGGAACGGACAAGGAATTTTCAGGTGAGCGAGTAAAATTGAATAATGAAAGTGAAACGTTAACTTGGTGTATTGACTCTGGCTGCTCTGATCATTTAATTAATACTAAAGATTATTTTTACGAATATGTGGAATTAAGTAAACCAAAAATTATAGCTGCAGCTAAAACTGGTGTAACTTTAACAGCAGTAGGAATTGGAAATATATATGTGAAAGCTTATGTAGGACAAAGATGTTCTGACTTTACTATAAAAAATGTTTATTATGTACCGGAATTGAGAAAAAAATTATTGTCTGTATCTAAAATAGAAAACAGTGGTTTCAAAGTTGAATTTTCTAACGGCAAAGTGAGAATATATAAACACAACTAGCTTTTGCCCGCGACTTCGTCCGCGTGGCGTGTTATATAAGAGAGAGATCTTTGTGTGTGTGGGAGTGCATACTTATGCAGTTTAGATTTTTTCATAAGTACATTTTTTTTTCCCAATAACTCCCATTTTTCAAAATACAGCCAAAAATAAACTTTATATTTACTAAGGTATGCATGCGTGCTAGATTGAATCAATTGATTGAATTGTTTTTTTTTTAATTGATTGTTCATTGAGTTTTAATTTTAATACACACTTCCTCTCTTCCCTTCAACGTTGCTGTGCCCTATAGGGTCCATGTTTTAGTTCCTATGCCTATGTAACACCCTATTGTACTACATGGAATGCAATAAATAATTTAATTGAATTGAAAATATCTATCTTACGCGGTTTCAATTTTTTCATACAAATGTTTTTTTCCCACTAACTCCCGTTTCCGTGGGAATTTTGCAATATCCTGTTGCAACTAAGCTTTAAGTTAACTAAGGTACCTGCACGCCAAATTTCAAGCGTCTAACTTAAGCGGTTTAGATTTTTCATACAAAAAGATTTTCCCGCTAATTTCCGTTGCCGTGGGAATTCCGGGAATTCCTTTCTTAGTGCACCTCTACGGTACCTAAGCTATGTCCCTTCCAAATTTCAAATGCCTACGTTTAGCCGTTCAGGCTATGCGTTGATATATGTCAGTCACTGAGTCAGTCAGTTTCTCTTTTTTATTTAGATTTGATTTTTTCATACAAATGTTTTTTCCCGCTAACTACCGTTCCCGTGGGAATTTTGTAATATCCTGTTGCAACTAAGCTTTAAGTTTACTAAAGTACCTGCATGCCAAATTTCAAACGTCTAACTTGAGTGGTTTAGATTTTTCATACAAAAGGATTTTCCCGTTAATTCGCGTTCCCGTGGGAATTTGTGAATTCCTTTCTTAGTGCACCTCCACGGTACCTAAGGTACCTGCATGACAAATTTCAAAGGTCTAACTTGAGTGGTTTAGATTTTTCATACAAAAGGATTTTCCCGCTAATTCCCGTTCCCGTGAGAATTTTGGGAATTCCTTTCTTAGTGCACCTCTACGGTACCTAAGCTATGTCCCTTCCAAATTTCAAATGCCTACGTTTAGCCGTTCAGGCTATGCGTTGATATATGTCAGTCACTGAGTCAGTCAGTTTCTCCTTTTATTTAGATTTGATTTTTTCATACAAATGTTTTTTCCCGCTAACTACCGTTCCCGTGGGAATTTTGTAATATCCAGTTGCAACTAAGCTTTAAGTTTACTACAGTACCTGCATGCCAAATTTCAAACGTCTAACTTGAGTGGTTTAGATTTTTCATACAAAAGGATTTTCCCGCTAATTCCCGTTCTCGTGGGAATTTCGGGAATTCCTTTCTTAGTGCACCACTACGGTACTTAAGGTATCTGCATGCCAAATTTCAAACGTCTAACTTGAGTGGTTTAGATTTTTCATACAAAAGGATTTTCCCGCTAATTCCCGTTCCCGTGAGAATTTTGGGAATTCCTTTCTTAGTGCACCTCTACGGTACTTAAGGTACTTGCATGCCAAATTTCAATTGTCTAACTTGAGTGGTTTAGATTTTTCATACAAAAGGATTTTCCCGCTAACTACCGTTCCCGTGGGAATTTTGTAATATCCTGTTGCAACTAAGCTTTAAGTTTACTAAAGTACCTGCATGCCAAATTTCAAACGTCTAACTTGAGTGGTTTAGATTTTTCATACAAAAGGATTTTCCCGTTAATTCGCGTTCCCGTGGGAATTTCGGGAATTCCTTTCTTAGTGCACCTCCACGGTACCTAAGGTACCTGCATGACAAATTTCAAAGGTCTAACTTGAGTGGTTTAGATTTTTCATACAAAAGGATTTTCCCGCTAATTCCCGTTCTCGTGGGAATTTCGGGAATTCCTTTCTTAGTGCACCTCTACGGTACTCAAGGTATCTGCATGCCAAATTTCAAACGTCTAACTTGAGTGGTTTAGATTTTTCATACAAAAGGATTTTCCCGCTAATTCCCGTTCCCGTGGGAATTTCGGGAATTCCTTTCTTAGTACACCTCTACGGTATCTAAGGTACCTGCATGCCAAATTTCAATTGTCTAACTTGAGTGGTTTAGATTTTTCATACAAAAGGATTTTCCCGCTAATTCCCGTTCCCGTGGGAATTTCGGGAATTCCTTTCTTAGTACACCTCTACGGTATCTAAGGTACCTGCATGCCAAATTTCAAACGTCTAACTTGAGTGGTTTAGATTTTTCATACAAAAGGATTTTCCCGCTAATTCCCGTTCCCGTAAGATTTTCGGGAATTCCTTTCTTAGTATACCTCTACGGTATCTAAGGTACCTGCATGCCAAATTTCAAACGTCTAACTTGAGTGGTTTAGATTTTTCATACAAAAGAATTTCCCTTCACTACTCTGCTCCTATTGATTGTAGCGTGATGAAAAGTAAACTATAACCTGTCCAGGAGTGTGATGAATAATTGTACCAAGTTTCATTAAAATCCGTCCAGTAGGTTTTGTTTCTATAAGGAACATACAGACAGACAGACAGACAGACAGACAGACAGACAGACAGACAAAATTTTTACTGATTGCATTTTTGGCATCAGTATCGACCACTTATCACCCCCTGATAGTTATTTTGAAAAAATATTTAATGTACAGAATTGACCTCTCTACAGATTTATTATAAGTATAGATTAAAATATCCCATACAAACTTTCAACCCCTATTTCAATCTCTTCGTCCCTTCTTTTCGCAATAAAAGGTATCCTATTTTCTTTCTCAGGGTCTAAAGATTGTCTGTGCTAAATTTAATCAAAATCGGTTGAGAGGTTTAAGCGGGAAAGCGAAACAGACAGACAGGACAGAGTTACTTTCGCATTTATAATACACTTCTCATCAAAAAAATCGAAACACCTTGCAAGTTTACGTTTTGTCAGGATTATCAGAAAAATGTGTACATTTAGGAATAAATGTTAAATGTCGTTTAATAGTGAGTAATATGAGCTTATCAAATCTTAATGTTAATGTTCTAAATTTAAATGAATTTTTCATAGGTTTCGTATTTTGTTAAATGAGTCATTTTTATTCCGTATGGAGTATAAAGGAAATGGATAAAACAATACACGTAAATGAAAAAAAAAGCTAAAAAACGTTTATTTAATAACTTTTATTCCCTCCCCGAGCTCTAATTACTGCTTCCATACGGTTCTTCATCGATCGGATGAGAGTCACGATCACATGCTGTGGTATATTGTCCCATTCCTCT
Organism: Pectinophora gossypiella; assembly: GCF_024362695.1. Classification (NCBI taxonomy): domain Eukaryota; kingdom Metazoa; phylum Arthropoda; class Insecta; order Lepidoptera; family Gelechiidae; genus Pectinophora; species Pectinophora gossypiella. The sequence goes on along the minus strand of NW_026063263.1, from coordinate 112,550 downwards.
TGGATTGCATCTTGCAGCTAGCTAAGTGTTTCTGGGGCAGGATCTCTTGCTCGAATTCGTCTCTTTAATTCATCCCACAGATGTTCAATGGGATTCATGTCCGGGCTTCTTGCTGGCCATTCCATAATAGAGATATCGACTTCGTTAAGATAATCTCGTACGACGCCCGCGGTGTGAGCCCTAGCATTGTCGTGCATGAATATGAAGCCGTTGCCAATAAAATGTGCATAGGGCATCACATGAGGCTCGAGACACTCTTCGACGTACCGATGACAGTTTAGTACAGGCAGACGTGGCCCAGACACGAAAGCAAGCTCTGTCTTACCGTCGGCGCTGATTCCTCCCCAAACCGTCCACGAACCGCCACCATAGCTGACCTTTTCTTCAATGCAGCATTGTGCATAGCGTTCTCCGTCTCTTCTGTAGACCTTGTTCCTTCCGTCGTTACCATACAGCATAATTTTACACTCATCAGAAAAGAGAACTTTGCTCCACTGTAGGTATGACCAATTTAGGTGCTCACGTGCAAAGTTAAGGCGCGCTCTTCGATGGTCTGCAGTTAATTTCGGCCCATTTGCTGGCTTATGCGGTACCAGTCCACGATCCTTCAACCTTCTTCTAATTGTAGAGTCACTTACAGCCACCCTTCGTACAACACGAAGCCGCTGCTGCAGTTGAAAAGCGTTAAGGCGTCGATTTCTTAAAGAAGTTCTTACAATAAATCGATCATCTCGCTCAGAAGTGACCCGATTCCTGTCAGATCCTGAACGGCGCGTGAACAAACCAGTCTCCCGATAACGTTTATAGACTCTATGAACAGATGACAGGCTTAGATGCAGTCTTGCAGCCACAACACGTTGACTAAGGCCAGAATCCAGCAATGCCACAACTTGGGCGGCTTCTGTGGGCGAAGTATCCATACGTTTTAGAAAAAAAACCTTTTTTCAGACGTCCCAAAGTCACAGTATTGAAATAAAAAACAAAAAGTTTAAGGATAGGCGCCAATTTTTAGTTTTTAAACGCTAAATGTACTCCAACCCTAAACACACATTTGTCTCAAAACAGTGATTCATTTCGTTTATAAGATAAACAAATGAAATTCTAATTTTGAATTTAGAATTTTCGCTTATTACTGTAATGGCCAAACTGCCAGCTATACATTTATGTATTTTTTTTCATCGTATGAATTCTTTTTTGTGTTAAATTCGGACAGAAACAATGAAAACGGAAGTGTTTCGATTTTTTTGATGAGAAGTGTATTAGTAAGGATTATTTTCCCTCGTTAAATAGTAAACAAACTAAGTGTAGGTGTTATAATTTCGTTGACGAACTGATTACCTATCCGTTTCTTTGTCTAAAATGAGTATTACCTTATTACTATGATTGATTACTGGGCTTAAAGTTCGTATAAATGTCTATCGAATTACCTCCTCAAGTTTAAAGCGTAGCTAGTCATGTAGTACTATATTAATTATGTGGTGTAAGTAATTAGATTTTATCTGTATGTAATGTAACAGTCAGTTGAATAAAAAAACTTATACAAATCAGATCAATTAATTGGCGTAATGTGATTCTAGAAAGAGTTTTAATGTTAATAGATAGCTAGCTATAGCTATGTGTAGGTTCCTGTAGGAATGAGATATAACTGTTTAATAAAGACAGTTGCATCAAAATCTATACTTATAATAAATCTGTAGAGAGGTCAATTCTGTACATTAAATATTTTTTCAAAATAACTATCAGGGGGTGATAAGTGATCGATACTGATGCCAAAAATGCAATCAGTAAAATTTTTGTCTGTCTGTCTGTCTGTCTGTATGTTCCTTATAGAAACAAAAACTACTGGACGGATTTTAATGAAACTTGGTACAATTATTCTTCACACTCCTGGACAGGTCATAGTATACTTTTCATCACGCTACAATCAATAGGAGCAGAGTAGTGAAGGGAAATCCTTTTGTATGAAAAACCTAAACCACTCAAGTTAGACTTTTGAAATTTGGCATGCAGGTACCTTAGATAACGTAGAGGTGCACTAAGAAAGGAATTCCCGAAATTCCCACGGGAACGGGAATTAGCGGGAAAATCCTTTTGTATGAAAAATCTAAACCACTCAAGTTAGACTTTTGAAATTTGGCATGCAGGTACCTTAGATAACGTAGAGGTGCACTAAGAAAGGAATTCCCGAAATTCCCACGGGAACGGGAATTAGCGGAAAAATATTTTTGTATGAAAAATCTAAACCATTCAAGTTAGATGTTTGAAATTTGTCATGCAGGTACCTTAGATACCGTAGAGGTGTACTAAGAAAGGAATTCCCGAAATTCCCACGGGAACGGGAATTAGCGGGAAAATCCTTTTGTATGAAAAATCTAAACCACTCAAGTTAGACGTTTGAAATTTGGCATGCAGGTACCATAGGTACCGTAGAGGTGCACTAAGAAAGGAATTCCCAAAATTCTCACGGGAACGGGAATTAGCGGGAAATACCTTTTGTATGAAAAATCTAAACCACTCAAGTTAGACATTTGAAATTTAGCATGCAGATACCTTAGGTACCGTGGAGGTGCACTAAGAAAGGAATTCCCGAAATTCTCACGAGAACGGGAATTAGCGGGAAAATCCTTTTGTATGAAAAATCTAAACCGCTTAAGTTAGACGCTTGAAATTTGGCATGCAGGTACCTTAGTTAACTTAAACCTTAGTTGCAACAGGATATTGCAAAATTCCCACGGAAACGGGAGTTAGCGGAAAAAAACATTTGTATGAAAAAATCGAAACCGCGTAAGATAGATGTTTTCAATTCAATTCAATTAAATTATTTATTGCATTCCATGTAGTACAATGGGGTGTTACATAGGCATAGGAACTAAAACATGGACCCTGTAGGGCACAGCAACGTTGAAGGGAAGAGAGGAAGTGTGTATTAAAATTAAAACTCAATGAACAATCAATTAAAAAAAATCAATTCAATCAATTGATTCAATCTAGCATGCATGCATACCTTAGTAAATATAAAGTTTATTTTTGGCTGTATTTTGAAAAATGGGAGTTATTGGGAAAAAAATTGTATGAAAAAATCTAAACTGCATAAGTTAGATGCTTGAAATTTGATATGCACTCCCACACACACAAAGATCTCTCTCTTATATAACACGCCACGCGGACGAAGTCGCGGGCAAAAGCTAGTTTTATCATAAATTCCCTAAATTATGGCGCCTACCTACCCTCTAAGTTAGAAAAGTGATCAAATACTAACTTGAAGTCACTCAGTTTAAAAAAAAAACATCGAAATCATTCCAGTAGCTATGGCGTCATGCGCTTCTTGACACGATCACGAAATCTAGATTTCCGCGGGAATGAGGTACTTTCCCGCCATAAAAAGTAGCCTGTGTCCGTGCCTAAGATCCTATCTTTAAATTAACCAAGTCTTATAAAATTCCGTTCAGACGTTAAGGCGTGAATGAGGCAAACTTTTAAAACAAACAATTAAAAATCACTAACGTAATTAGTTTTTTGTCTACTGCCTACGCCTTAAGTACGATAGCATAAATATTAATAGGCCATATCCTTTTCTAGATTACTATCTATCAGCTAACTAAATTTCATCAAAATCCGTTGAGCCGTTTAGGCATGATAGACAAAACTCCCAGCAAAAACCATAAAAAAATCACTAACTCAATTCAGTTTTCTGCCTACTTCCTACCCCCTAAGTACGATGACGTGATCAATTTGATCGTACAACCGTTTTTAGATAACCAACTATTACCTTACTAAATTTCATTAAAATCCGTTCAGCCGTTTAGACGTGAAAGAGCAAAAGTCCCAACAAAAACGACTACAAATCACTAAATCAATTTAGTTATCTGCCAACTGCCTACCCCCTAAGAACGATGGCGTGATTATTTATAGCCTATGACCATTTCTAGGTTATCATCTATCACCATACCAAATTTCATCAAAATCCGTTGAGCCGTTTAGGCGTGAAAGAGTAACAGACAGACAGACAGACAGACAGACAGACAGACAGAGTTACTTTCGCATTTATAATATTAGTATGGATTATCTATCTTTGATAGGCAATATTGAGGGTTCATTGTACACTATTAAAGTGTTTCCACAATTTGAAATTGAGAGTAACTTTATATCAAAACACTAGCTTTTGCCCGCGACTTCGTCCGCGTGGCGTGTTATATAAGAGAGAGATCTTTGTGTGTGTGGGAGTGCATACTTATGCAGTTTAGATATTTTCATACAATTTTTTTCCTAATAACTCCCATTTTTCAAAATATTACAGCCAAAAATAAACTTTATATTTACTAAGGTATGCATGCATGCTAGATTGAATTAATTGATTGAATTGATTTTTTTTTTAATTGATTGTTCATTGAGTTTTCATTTTAATACACACTTCCTCTCTTCCCTTCAACTATGCTGTGCCCTACAGGGTCCATGTTTTAGTTCCTATGCCTATGTAACACCCCATTGTACTACATGGAATGCAATAAATAATTTAATTGAATTGAAAACATCTATCTTACGCGGTTTCGATTTTTTCATACAAATGTTTTTTTCCCGTTAACTCCCGTTTCCGTGAGAATTTTGCAATAACCTGTTGCAACTAAGCTTTAAGTTAACTAAGGTACCTGCATGCCAAATTTCAAGCGTCTAACTTAAGCGGTTTAGATTTTTCATACAAAAGGATTTTCCCGCTAATTTCCGTTCCCGTGGGAATTCCGGGAATTCCTTTCTTAGTGTACCTCTACGGTACCTAAGCTATGTCCCTTCCAAATTTCAAATGTCTACGTTTAGCCGTTCAGGCTATGCGTTGATATGTCAGTCACTGAGTCAGTCAGTTTCTCCTTTTATTTAGATTTGATTTTTTTCATACAAATGTTTTTTCCCGCTAACTACCGTTCCCGTGGGAATTTTGTAATATCCTGTTGCAACTAAGCTTTAAGTTTACTAAAGTACCTGCATGCCAAATTTCAAACGTCTAACTTGAGTGGTTTACATTTTTCATACAAAAGTATTTTCCCGCTAATTCCCGTTCCCGTGGGAATTTCGGGAATTCCTTTCTTAGTATACCTCTACGGTATCTAAGGTACCTGCATGCCAAATTTCAAACGTCTAACTTGAGTGGTTTAGATTTTTCATACAAAAGGATTTCCCTTCACTACTCTGCTCCTATTGATTGTAGCGTGATAAAAAGTATACTATAACCTGTCCAAGAGTGTGAAGAATAATTGTACCAAGTTTCATTAAAATCCGTCCAGTAGTTTTTGTTTCTATAAGGAACATACAGACAGACAGACAGACAGACAGACAGACAGACAAAAATTTTACTGATTGCATTTTTGGCATCAGTATCGACCACTTATCATCCCCTGATAGTTATTTTGAAAAAATATTTAATGTACAGAATTAACCTCTCTACAGATTTATTATAAGTATAGATAGATGTGGTGTAAGTAATTAGATTTTATCTGTATGTAATGTAACAGTCAGTTGAATAAAAAAACTTATACAAATCAGATCAATTAATTGGCGTAATGTGATTCTAGAAAGAGTTTTAATGTTAATAGATAGCTAGCTATAGCTATGTGTAAGTTCCTGTAGGAATGAGATATAACTATTTAATAAAGACAGTTGCATCAAAATTTTATCATAAATTCCCTAAATTATGGCGCCTACCTACCCTCTAAGTTAGAAAAGTGATCAAATACTAACTTGAAGTCACTCAGTTTAAAAAAAAACATCGAAATCATTCCAGTAGCTATGGCGTCATTCGCTTCTTGACACGATCACGAAATCTAGATTTCCGCGGGAATGAGGTATTTTCCCGCCATAAAAAGTAGCCTGTGTCCGTGCCTAAGATCCTATCTTTAAATTAACCTAGTCTTATAAAATTCCGTTCAGACGTTAAGGCGTAAATGAGGCAAACTTTTAAAACAAACAATTAAAAATCACTAACCTAATTAGTTTTCTGCCTACTGCCTACGCCTTAAGTACGATAGCATAAATATTAATAGGCGATATCCTTTTCTAGATTACTATCTATCGGCTAACTAAATTTCATCAAAATCCGTTGAGCCGTTTAGGCATGATAGACAAAACTCCCAGCAAAAACCATAAAAAAATCACTAACTCAATTCAGTTTTCTGCCTACTTCCTACCCCCTAAGTACGATGACGTGATCAATTTGATCGTACAACCGTTTTTAGATAACCAACTATTACCTTACTAAATTTCATTAAAATCCGTTCAGCCGTTTAGACGTGAAAGAGCAAAAGTCCCTACAAAAACGACTACAAATCACTAAATCTATTTAGTTATCTGCGAACTGCCTACCCCCTAAGAACGATGGCGTGATTATTAATAGCCTATGACCATTTCTAGGTTATCATCTATCACCATACCAAATTTCATCAAAATCCGTTGAGCCGTTTAGGCGTGAAAGAGTAACAGACAGACAGACAGACAGACAGACAGAGTTACTTTCGCATTTATAATATTAGTATGGATGAAAGTGATATGTTACAGTTGTGGCATAGAAGGTTTGGTCATTTAGGATTAAAAAACTTAAATTTACTTGCACAGAGACAAATGGTCCATGGATTAGATAACTTAAAAAATAACACAATAGATCATACTTTATGTGAACCATGTTTAGTAGGAAAAATGACAAAATTACCTTTCAATAAATCAGGACGTAGGGCAACTAGGCCTCTTGAGTTAGTACATACCGATGTGTGTGGTCCCATAAATCCAGCTACTAAAGAAGGATATAAATATTTTGTAACATTCATTGATGATTACACACATTTTGTAATTGTATATTTAATTTCAAACAGAAGTTTTTGAAAAATTCAAAATTTATTATAATTATGCTACTAATCATTTTCAAACTAACCTTTTGAAGTTGAGATCAGATAATGGTAGGGAATATGTATCAAGGGAATTTCAAGATTTTTGCTATGACAAAGGTATACAGATGCAACACACAGTGCCGTATAACCCACAGATGAACGGAGTAGCGGAACGAATGAACAGGACTTTAGTAGAAAAGGTGAGGACAATTCTCATTGATTCTAAACTTGGAAAGGACTTTTGGGGGCATGCTGTGTTATTCTCAGCATATGTTACGAATAGAAGCCCAACATTGGGAAAGGACAAGACCCCTTCAGAATTATGGGAAGGAAGAGTACCAAATGTATTGAATATGAGAGTATTTGGATGTGTAGCATATAATTATGTTCCTAAATAGTTGAGACAGAAACTGGATAATAATGGAAAAAGGATGATATTTATAGGATATAGTACTTCTGGATATAAATTATATGATGAGGAGACAAATAAGGTTATAGTTGGGAGAAATGTAGTATTTAATGAAAAACAAAAGAAAGAAGATGAATATTGTTATATACCGTGTAATATGGATAAAGAAAAACTAGATGATACAGAAGGAGACAAAGCAGATGAAAATGAAGAATATCAGGAATGTCAAGAAGAAGTATGTGAAGAAAGAATATGTGAAGTAGAAGAAAATATAATTAGTATAAAGCCAAGACAGGAAAATAAAGAGAAGAAAATTTATGGAAAACCAGGACGTGACAACAAGGAGAAGAAAGAGATTAAATTACAAGAAAGAGGGAGAGATAAAAGGAAGATAGTGAAGCCAAAGTGGCAAGAGGAGTATGAATTGGATTTAAGTTCAGAAGATGAAGCGTTGTATGCTCTATTGACAAGTCAACAAGACGTACCATTAAATTTTGATGATATCAATAAAAGAGAAGATAAAGTAGAATGGGAAAAGGCAGTAGCTGAAGAATTAAAAGTATTAAAGGATAGTGACACATGGAAAATTGTACATAAACCAGAGAAGGAAAGGTTACTGGATAGTAAATGGATATTTACAAGAAAAGAAGTAGGAAATGAGGAAATATGCAAAGCAAGATTAGTAGTAAGAGGTTTTCAACAGAAGGAGAATTTAGAAGATATATACTCACCAGTACTGAAGCTTCAAACATTGAGAGTTTTATTATCTATTGCCGCACAAAAAGAATACAAAATCCATCAGATGGATGTAAAAGGAGCATTTTTATATGGGAGGATAGATGAAGATGTATATTTGAAACCTCCACAAGGACTAGATATTCCAGAAAGTCATGTGTTGGAACTTCAAAAGTCATTATACGGACTCAAGAAATCACCAAAATACTGGTATGAAAAATTCACTGAAGTAATTACAAATTATGGATTTATCCGTTCACAAAATGATTACTGCCTCTATAACAAAGGTGAAATCTATATACTTTTATATGTAGATGATTTACTCATAATTGGGCCAAATGAAAAAGAGATAGAAAAGATAAAGTTATTTTTGAAAACACAATTTAGAATGAAGGATTTAGGTTCTGATAATTTAACTTACCTTGGAATTAGCATTCAAAATAATTCAGAGTGCATTTCAATAAATCAAACCAAATATTTACAAAATGTTTTATTAAAATATAACATGATTGACTGCAAAGGTTGTAACTCACCGATGGACTTAAACTTTAAACTTGAGTTTGATGATTCAGAAATTGATATGTCTCTTGAATACCAATGTAGATCTTTGATAGGTTCTTTAATGTACGCCATGGTAAGCACCAGACCAGACTTTGCCACATCAGTATCATATTTAAGTAGATTTCAGTCAAAACCAACTCTAAAGTTGTGGAAAGCTTTAAAAAGAGTACTTAGATATGTTAAACAAACAGTAAATTACAGCTTGATATATTATAAAAATAACTTAAATGACTGTGACATTCTGATAGGTTTTGCTGATGCCGATTTTGCTCGAGATAGTGATAGAAAATCTACTAGTGGATATATATTTAAATTGTTTGGAAATACAATTTCGTGGAGATCTAGAAAACAAAGTACAGTAGCACTTAGTACTACAGAAGCAGAGTTAGTATCATTGTGTGAGGCATCCGTAGAAGCATGTTGGTTACATAAGTTGTTGTCAGATTTAAATATTAATATTAAAAATGTTGTAATTTATGAAGATAATCAAAGCACCATGAAAACTGTTAAAAATCCAGACCAAAAGAGATTGAAACATGTTGATGTAAAGTTCAATTTCGTTAAACAAAAGGTAGAGGAAGGATTGATCACTGTTAAATATATTTCAACTGTAGATCAACTTGCTGATGTTTTCACCAAGCCTCTTGTTGGTGAAAGATTCTGTAAGTTAATTAACATGCTAAACTTAAAGTAAAATATGTTGTACTAGCTTTTGCCCGCGACTTCGTCCGCGTGGCGTGTTATATAAGAGAGAGATCTTTGTGTGTGTGGGAGTGCATACTTATGCAGTTTAGATTTTTTCATACAATTTTTTTCCTAATAACTCCCATTTTTCAAAATATTACAGCCAAAAATAAACTTTATATTTACTAAGGTATGCATGCATGCTAGATTGAATTAATTGATTGAATTGATTTTTTTTTTAATTGATTGTTCATTGAGTTTTAATTTTAATACACACTTCCTCTCTTCCCTTCAACTATGCTGTGCCCTACAGGGTCCATGTTTTAGTTCCTATGCCTATGTAACACCCCATTGTACTACATGGAATGCAATAAATAATTTAATTGAATTGAAAACATCTATCTTACGCGGTTTCGATTTTTTCATACAAATGTTTTTTTCCCGTTAACTCCCGTTTCCGTGAGAATTTTGCAATAACCTGTTGCAACTAAGCTTTAAGTTAACTAAGGTACCTGCATGCCAAATTTCAAGCGTCTAACTTAAGCGGTTTAGATTTTTCATACAAAAGGATTTTCCCGCTAATTTCCGTTCCCGTGGGAATTCCGGGAATTCCTTTCTTAGTGTACCTCTACGGTACCTAAGCTATGTCCCTTCCAAATTTCAAATGCCTACGTTTAGCCGTTCAGGCTGTGCGTTGATATGTCAGTCACTGAGTCAGTCAGTTTCTCCTTTTATTTAGATTTGTTTTTTTTCATACAAATGTTTTTTCCCGCTAACTACCGTTCCCGTGGGAATTTTGTAATATCCTGTTGCAACTAAGCTTTAAGTTTACTAAAGTACCTGCATGCCAAATTTCAAACGTCTAACTTGAGTGGCTTAGATTTTTCATACAAAAGGATTTTCCCGCTAATTCCCGTTCTCGTGGGAATTTCGGGAATTCCTGTCTTAATGCACCTCCTCGGTACCTAAGGTACCTGCATGACAAATTTCAAACGTCTAACTTGAGTGGTTTACATTTTTCATACAAAAGTATTTTCCCGCTAATTCCCGTTCCCGTAGGAATTTCGGGAATTCCTTTCTTAGTGTACCTCTACGGTATCTAAGGTACCTGCATGCCAAATTTCAAACGTCTAACTTGAGTGGTTTAGATTTTTCATACAAAAGGATTTCCCTTCACTACTCTGCTCCTATTGATTGTAGCGTGATGAAAAGTATACTATAACCTGTCCAGGAGTGTGAAGAATAATTGTACCAAGTTTCATTAAAATCCGTCCAGTAGTTTTTGTTTCTATAAGGAACATACAGACAGACAGACAGACAGACAGACAGACAGACAGACAGACAGACAGACAGACAGACAAAAATTTTACTGATTGCATTTTTGGCATCAGTATCGACCACTTATCACCCCCTGATAGTTATTTTGAAAAAATATTTAATGTACAGAATTGACCTCTCTACAGATTTATTATAAGTACTAGCTTTTGCCCGCGACTTCGTCCGCGTGGCGTGTTATATAAGAGAGAGATCTTTGTGTGTGTGGGAGTGCATACTTATGCAGTTTAGATTTTTTCATAAGTACATTTTTTTTTCCCAATAACTCCCATTTTTCAAAATACAGCCAAAAATAAACTTTATATTTACTAAGGTATGCATGCGTGCTAGATTGAATCAATTGATTGAATTGTTTTTTTTTTAATTGATTGTTCATTGAGTTTTAATTTTAATACACACTTCCTCTCTTCCCTTCAACGTTGCTGTGCCCTATAGGGTCCATGTTTTAGTTCCTATGCCTATGTAACACCCTATTGTACTACATGGAATGCAATAAATAATTTAATTTAATTGAATTGAAAATATCTATCTTACGCGGTTTCGATTTTTTCATACAAATGTTTTTTTCCCACTAACTCCCGTTTCCGTGGGAATTTTGCAATATCCTGTTGCAACTAAGCTTTAAGTTAACTAAGGTACCTGCATGCCAAATTTCAAGCGTCTAACTTAAGCGGTTTAGATTTTTCATACAAAAAGATTTTCCCGCTAATTTCCGTTGCCGTGGGAATTCCGGGAATTCCTTTCTTAGTGCACCTCTACGGTACCTAAGCTATGTCCCTTCCAAATTTCAAATGCCTACGTTTAGCCGTTCAGGCTATGCGTTGATATATGTCAGTCACTGAGTCAGTCAGTTTCTCTTTTTTATTTAGATTTGATTTTTTCATACAAATGTTTTTTCCCGCTAACTACCGTTCCCGTGGGAATTTTGTAATATCCTGTTGCAACTAAGCTTTAAGTTTACTAAAGTACCTGCATGCCAAATTTCAAACGTCTAACTTGAGTGGTTTAGATTTTTCATACAAAAGGATTTTCCCGTTAATTCGCGTTCCCGTGGGAATTTGGGAATTCCTTTCTTAGTGCACCTCCACGGTATCTAAGGTACCTGCATGACAAATTTCAAAGGTCTAACTTGAGTGGTTTAGATTTTTCATACAAAAGGATTTTCCCGCTAATTCCCGTTCTCGTGGGAATTTCGGGAATTCCTTTCTTAGTGCACCACTACGGTACTTAAGGTATCTGCATGCCAAATTTCAAACGTCTAACTTGAGTGGTTTAGATTTTTCATACAAAAGGATTTTCCCGCTAATTCCCGTTCCCGTGAGAATTTTGGGAATTCCTTTCTTAGTGCACCTCTACGGTACCTAAGCTATGTCCCTTCCAAATTTCAATTGTCTAACTTGAGTGGTTTAGATTTTTCATACAAAAGGATTTTCCCGCTAATTCCCGTTCCCGTGAGAATTTTGGGAATTTCTTTCTTAGTGCACCTCTACGGTACTTAAGGTACTTGCATGCCAAATTTCAATTGTCTAACTTGAGTGGTTTAGATTTTTCATACAAAAGGATTTTCCCGCTAACTACCGTTCCCGTGGGAATTTTGTAATATCCTGTTGCAACTAAGCTTTAAGTTTACTAAAGTACCTGCATGCCAAATTTCAAACGTCTAACTTGAGTGGTTTAGATTTTTCATACAAAAGGATTTTCCCGCTAATTCCCGTTCCCGTAAGATTTTCGGGAATTCCTTTCTTAGTATACCTCTACGGTATCTGAGGTACCTGCATGCCAAATTTCAAACGTCTAACTTGAGTGGTTTAGATTTTTCATACAAAAGGATTTCCCTTCACTACTCTGCTCCTATTGATTGTAGCGTGATGAAAAGTATACTATAACCTGTCCAGGAGTGTGAAGAATAATTGTACCAAGTTTCATTAAAATCCGTCCAGTAGGTTTTGTTTCTATAAGGAACATACAGACAGACAGACAGACAGACAGACAGACAGACAGACAGACAGACAGACAGACAGACAAAAATTTTACTGATTGCATTTTTGGCATCAGTATCGACCACTTATCACCCCCTGATAGTTATTTTGAAAAAATATTTAATGTACAGAATTGACCTCTCTACAGATTTATTATAAGTATAGATAGATGTAATTATTTTGTAAGTTTAAAACGTTGAAGAATTTACTGTTAGTAAAAGAAAGTTATTAAGTTAGAATAGATAAAAGTAAATAAATATATAAAAATATAGGATTAAATAAATAAGTTAAATAGAGAAATGAGTTAGTTAGTATAAGAACAATTTTGTTTAGAAAAAGTATGTTTTTTTTATAAATTAGAGAAATAAATAAGTTAGTGACTGTGGATTTGTATAAGAATTATTTTGGTTAGTTTTTTTTTTTTTATATAATGTTTAAAAGTAAATTGAGTTAGTTTTTTTTTGGTGTTGGTTGTTTTTTGAAAGAGTAGGGTGTTTATTTAAAGAATATGTTGTTTATGTTAGTATCATTTAGAAGTTTTATTTTTGGTTATTATGATAGGGGATATGTTTCTTATGTTTTTTTTTAATGTTTATGTTTTTGTAATGAGTGAACATTGAGGGAGAGATTGTTGAGACCAATGTCCACTCATCCAAAACCTTTAAATTATATAGGTTATACTTTATGGCGCTTTACTTCTATCCATACTAATATTATAAATGCGAAAGTAACTCTGTCTGTCTGTCTGTCTGTCTGTCTGTCTGTCTGTCTGTCTGTTACTCTTTCACGCCTAAACGGCTCAACGGATTTTGATGAAATTTGGTATGGTGATAGATGATAACCTAGAAATGGTCATAGGCTATAAATAATCACGCCATCGTTCTTAGGGGGTAGGCAGTTGGCAGATAACTAAATTGATTTAGTGATTTGTAGTCGTTTTTGTTGGGACTTTTGCTCTTTCACGTCTAAACGGCTGAACGGATTTTAATGAAATTTAGTAAGGTAATAGTTGGTTATCTAAAAACGGTTGTACGAGCAAATTGATCACGTCATCGTACTTAGGGGGTAGGAAGTAGGCAGAAAACTGAATTGAGTTAGTGATTTTTTTATAGTTTTTGCTGGGAGTTTTGTCTATCATGCCTAAACGGCTCAACGGATTTTGATGAAATTTAGTTAGCTGATAGATAGTAATCTAGAAAAGGATATGGCCTATTAATATTTATGCTATCGTACTTAAGGCGTAGGCAGTAGACAGAAAACTAGGTTAGTGATTTTTAATTGTTTGTTTTAAAAGTTTGCCTCATTCACGCCTTAACGTCTGAACGGAATTTTATAAGACTTGGTTAATTTAAAGATAGGATCTTAGGCACGGACACAGGCTACTTTTTATGGCGGGAAAATACCTCATTCCCGCGGAAATCTAGATTTCGTGATCGTGTCAAGAAGCGCATGACGCCATAGCTACTGGAATGATTTCGATGTTTTTTTTTAAACTGAGTGACCTCAAGTTAGTATTTGATCACTTTTCTAACTTAGAGGGTAGGTAGGCGCCATAATTTAGGGAATTTATGATAAAATTTTGATGCAACTGTCTTTATTAAACAGTTATATCTCATTCCTACAGGAACCTACACATAGCTATAGCTAGCTATCTATTAACATTAAAACTCTTTCTAGAATCACATTACGCCAATTAATTGATCTGATTTGTATAAGTTTTTTTATTCAACTGACTGTTACATTACATACAGATAAAATCTAATTACTTACACCACATAATTAATATAGTACTACATGACTAGCTACGCTTTAAACTTGAGGAGGTAATTCGATAGACATTTATACGAACTTTAAGCCCAATCAATCAATCAATCAATCATAGTAATAAGGTAATACTCATTTTAGACAAAGAAACGGATAGGTAATCAGTTCGTCAACGAAATTATAACACCTACACTTAGTTTGTTTACTATTTAACGAGGGAAAATAATCCTTACTAATATTATAAATGCGAAAGTAACTCTGTCTGTCTGTCTGTCTGTTACGCTTTCCCGCTTAAACCTCTCAACCGATTTTGATTAAATTTGGCACAGACAATCTTTAGACCCTGAGAAAGGACATAGGATACCTTTTATTGCGAAAAGAAGGGACGAAGAGATTGAAATAGGGGTTGAAAGTTTGTATGGGATATTTTAATTTTAAAATATAAATCCATGAAACTTTATATTTAAGCACTTGATAAAAAATAATTAAACATTTGTTCTAGTGTTGCTGAAATTTCGACCAGTGAGGGGGTGAAATGAGGGTTGAAAGTTTGTATGGGAGTTCGTCATTTTTGGGGATAAAACCACGAAACTTTATATTTAGGTACTTGATAAGAAATAAAAAAACAATTTGTTAAAGCGTTTTTGAAAATTCGATCTTTGAGGGGATAAAATAGGTGTTGAAATTTTTTATGAGGTTCGTCATTTTTCAAGATAAAAATATTAAATTTTGTGTTTAGGCACTAAATAACAAACAAAAAATCGTTTGTTCAAGCATTTTGAAATTTTTACCAGTATGGGGGTGAAATACGGGTTGAATGTTTGTATGGGTATTCGTCATTTTTGAAGATAAAACCATGAAACTTGGTACGTAGGTCTCTTAGGATGTGCAGAGTTTTTCCGGATACAAACGGATTTTCCGAAATTCGAACGGAACGGAACGGATTCGGAACGGGAACTACGAAGCCAAACTTTTTGTATACAAAATATTAACCACTGAACCTAGGAACATGATATTTAGTAGTTTTGGGTGTATCAAGTTAAAAAAATTTGGCTTTTGTAGATAAAGTTCCTTTTAACGAATACTCTGCATCGCCGCCACTGCCGTCGGTCGTCGTTCGTCGTCGCGCACATTCGCCGAAGTGTGGCGGCAGTCAACGGCGCTGTCTTGTGGTGGGGGAGCGCACGTGGTGTATACGTGGCCTGCTCGCGAGTGTCGAGTCCAAACAATTTCTACATTTTAACAAATAATAACAAAATAGCAAACGTTGTGTACAAAAAAGTTTTAAATTAGGTCATTTTAAAATATTTTGGTACACAACGTGACGCTGACCCCTGTAAGTGTCTTGGACATAAGGGACCGATAAATATTCCTAGGTAATTTCTGCCACTCAATGGAATACATAGGTACTTTATAACGACTGTAAACAGATATTTTTTATTTTTTTTAAATATACCTACTTACTCTCTTTTAATCACATGCTATACCGTTCCTTTTATATAATCCTTAATATTCAAATTATAAGTACGCAGACGAAGTCGCGGGTACCAGCTAGTAATATAAAAAATGATTGTCTTTGGTTGAGCGCTCTCTCTCTGGAAAATATTATAGAACGTGGTTGTAAGATTTTTGATGAAGAAGTATTATAATAAAAGAACAATAAGTAATATCGAGTTTTAATGAGAAACATAAAGAAGAAATATCCCGGCATCCCCAACAATCCATACTAATATTATAAATGCGAAAGTAACTCTGTCTGTCTGTCTGTCTGTCTGTCTGTCTGTCTGTTACTCTTTCACGCCTAAACGGCTCAACGGATTTTGATGAAATTTGGTATGGTGATAGATGATAACCTAGAAATGGTCATAGGCTATAAATAATCACGCCATCGTTCTTAGGGGGTAGGCAGTTGGCAGATAACTAAATTGATTTAGTGATTTGTAGTCGTTTTTGTTGGGACTTTTGCTCTTTCACGTCTAAACGGCTGAACGGATTTTAATGAAATTTAGTAAGGTAATAGTTGGTTATCTAAAAACGGTTGTACGATCAAATTGATCACGTCATCGTACTTAGGGGGTAGGAAGTAGGCAGAAAACTGAATTGAGTTAGTGATTTTTTTATGGTTTTTGCTGGGAGTTTTGTCTATCATGCCTAAACGGCTCAACGGATTTTGATGAAATTTAGTTAGCTGATAGATAGTAATCTAGAAAAGGATATGGCCTATTAATATTTATGCTATCGTACTTAAGGCGTAGGCAGTAGACAGAAAACTAGGTTAGTGATTTTTAATTGTTTGTTTTAAAAGTTTGCCTCATTCACGCCTTAACGTCTGAACGGAATTTTATAAGACTTGGTTAATTTAAAGATAGGATCTTAGGCACGGACACAGGCTACTTTTTATGGCGGGAAAATACCTCATTCCCGCGGAAATCTAGATTTCGTGATCGTGTCAAGAAGCGCATGACGCCATAGCTACTGGAATGATTTCGATGTTTTTTTTTAAACTGAGTGACCTCAAGTTAGTACTTGATCACTTTTCTAACTTAGAGGGTAGGTAGGCGCCATAATTTAGGGAATTTATGATAAAATTTTGATGCAACTGTCTTTATTAAACAGTTATATCTCATTCCTACAGGAACCTACACATAGCTATAGCTAGCTATCTATTAACATTAAAACTCTTTCTAGAATCACATTACGCCAATTAATTGATCTGATTTGTATAAGTTTTTTTATTCAACTGACTGTTACATTACATACAGATAAAATCTAATTACTTACACCACATAATTAATATAGTACTACATGACTAGCTACGCTTTAAACTTGAGGAGGTAATTCGATAGACATTTATACGAACTTTAAGCCCAGTAATCAATCATAGTAATAAGGTAATACTCATTTTAGACAAAGAAACGGATAGGTAATCAGTTCGTCAACGAAATTATAACACCTACACTTAGTTTGTTTACTATTTAACGAGGGAAAATAATCCTTACTAATATTATAAATGCGAAAGTAACTCTGTCTGTCTGTTACGCTTTCCCGCTTAAACCTCTCAACCGATTTTGATTAAATTTGGCACAGACAATCTTTAGACCCTGAGAAAGAAAATAGGATACCTTTTATTGCGAAAAGAAGGGACGAAGAGATTGAAATAGGGGTTGAAAGTTTGTATGGGATATTTTAATTTTAAAATATAAATCCATGAAACTTTATATTTAAGCACTTGATAAAAAATAATTAAACATTTGTTCTAGCGTTGCTGAAATTTCGACCAGTGAGGGGGTGAAATGAGGGTTGAAAGTTTGTATGGGAGTTCGTCATTTTTGGGGATAAAACCACGAAACTTTATATTTAGGAACTTGATAAGAAATAAAAAAACAATTTGTTAAAGCGTTTTTGAAAATTCGATCTTTGAGGGGATGAAATAGGTGTTGAAATTTTTTATGAGGTTCGTCATTTTTCAAGATAAAAATATTAAATTTTGTGTTTAGGCACTAAATAACAAACAAAAAATCGTTTGTTCAAGCATTTTGAAATTTTTACCAGTATGGGGGTGAAATACGGGTTGAATGTTTGTATGGGTATTCGTCATTTTTGAAGATAAAACCATGAAACTTGGTACGTAGGTCTCTTAGGATGTGCAGAGTTTTTCAACAAACGGATTTTCCGAAATTCGAACGGAACGGAACGGATTCGGAACGGGAACTACGAAGCCAAACTTTTTGTATACAAAATATTAACCACTGAACTTAGGAACATGATATTTAGTAGTTTTGGGTGTATCAAGTTAAAAAAAATTGGCTTTTGTAGATAAAGTTCCTTTTAACGAATACTCTGCATTAGGGATGCTCGATCCGATCCGATACTTATGTGGATCGATACAATGTAATACGATCCACTCGATTTTTGTATCGATACAATGTCATTCGATCCGTAGGCGGATCGATACAGAAGCACGGTGGATCGGGAAAAATCGTATTAGGTTGTACTTGTAACAGTACAGCTTGTCTGGAAAATAATTGTTTAAAACTTAAAGGCAGAGTTCCCGATGACTATTGAGTATTTCCCACAAATCCAAGACAAATTCCCCAATTTGGGGAAAAAACAATCTTTTTCACTTGTTTACTACAAAAAGTTGTTGGTCGTGTCAAAAAAATAGAAGTCAGTTTCCTTCCAGGATTTTTATATATAACATAATACTAACACTAAAGAGATTCTTATTTCACTAATGTAAACATTTATTGGCTTTTTGGCGGGAAACGGGAACGGGACAGTTGCTTTCTTCATTGAATAATCTAAATAATTAATATGAAGTAGTGTTTTGTGGTTAATGATCGCATTAAGTTAGTCGGAAGACATTCGCGAGTGTTATTATATCGGAGTACTCAATGAACAAAGTGTATCTGCCTATTTTCGCTACGTGCCAAGAAGCCGCTTCATAACTCGAAAGTTTATGCGGACTTTTGAATTAATTCGTTTGGGGTTCGGAGTAGGAGTCTACTCCGAGGGTGGGGCCTTAGGTTTCATCATCATCACCTTTCATCATTTCATTAATCATCAAGAAAAAAAATACGTCAGACATGGCTGTATGGGCATAGTTCCCTTTGCCTTACCCTTCGGGGAAAACCAAAACAAAAAAAAAAAAAAAGTAAACATTTATTTCTCTGGCGGTAGATTTTGATAAATGAGATGTATTATTATATTTAAAAGTACCGTCAATTTCGGCATTTGTTACTAATTGTTACCGACATTTTATTTTTATGTAAGTAGTACTTTTTAGTCGCTTGGACAACCAACAACTTATTTTGTTTATATAAACCAATAATAATTTTGCTATGGCTCCGCCTAAAAAATCCAATGTTTGGTCGTTGTTTGTGAAAACGGATACTGGAGGAAAGTGCAAATTATGTCATATCGAGGTGAAAACGAAAGGAAACACCACTAATTTGGCAAAGCACATAAAAAGGCATCATAAAAACACGGAATTTGTGTCAGAAAGTCAGTCTTTAGAAATTGTAAGTATCTACCTACCTTTCATTTACAAATGAACAACATTTTATAGCTGAATATTTTTTTATTATAGTAACGGATTTTATTAGACAATTTGGAATATTATTTTCATAGACAAAGACGACCATTTTAATTTGATATGATAATAATAATGATTGCAAAGTGACGAATTGTGCATTTTAGTAGGGCAATTAGTATTTTTCTGTCATGTTGCCTTCCTTTGCCTTGAAAGTATTTTTTTTTTAAATTGAGTGTCTTATAAAGAACTATTTTCTAGGCACAAAATATGGATGAAAGTAGTGACATCGCTATAGAAAAAGAAAGAACAGTTAGTCAAGATTCTACATATTATGACAATAAACCTGAGGCATCAACATCATTTACACACTCGACTCCGAAACGTTCATCAACAATAGTGAAACAACCACAGATTGACAACTTGATTTCAAATATACAGTCGTTTAAAACAGGAGGTCCCAATGAAGGTAAAATCACCAATGCACTGTTATATTTTATTGCTGTTGATAACTTACCACTGAACAGCACGGATAAAAATGGATTTCAGTACTTGATGAAAACTATTTGTCCTCACTATTTGATGCCAAAAAGAAAAACAATTACTAAATTAATGGATGAAAAATATGATTGTGTAGCTAATATAATTAAAAATAAATTAAAAGATATGAAGAGTGTATGCTTGACCACAGACGTTTGGACAGAAACCATGAATACTAGAAGCTATTTAGGATTAACTTGCCATTATCTTGAAAATGATGAGTTAGTTTCAACTATGATTGGAGTAAAAGAGCTTGAAGACAAACATACTTCGGATTATTTGACAGATAATTTGAAAAACATGTGCTTGGAGTGGAACATTCAAGAGGACAAAATAATTGCAATCGTTACTGACAATGGTGCTAACATAGTCAAAGCTGTCCATGATTTTGTTGGAAAAAAAAAACATTTACCTTGTTTCGCACACACGCTTAATTTAGTCGTTGAAAAAGCTATTAGTGATACATCTGGATTCCAGGCCCTTATAACAAAGGTAAAAAATATTGTCACTTATTTTAAACACAGTGTACACGCCAGCGACGAATTGAGGAAACTTCAAAAAGACAACGATTCCGGCCTTCAAAAATTGATTCAAGATGTGAGCACACGGTGGAATTCCACTTTTTATATGTTAGAAAGGTTTATTCTTCTAAGTGACCTCGTGAGCACAATTTTATTACAGAACCCAAAAGCCCCATCGATGCTTACCGGTGTCGAAATGGCTATCATAAAGGACGTCATCAATATTTTACGTCCTATCGAAAATGTCACCACAGAAATATCAGGACAAAGCTATGCGACGTGTAGTATTATCATTCCGATAATTTACTGTATGACAAAAGCAATAGAATCTACTATTACTAATGAGACAAATGATTTAGGTTCAGAATTTAAGGCCAAAATATTAACAGAAATAAAAAAACGATTCCAACATATTGAAAAGGTTCATATATTAGCAGTGAGTACTATTTTAGATCCTAGATTTAAAAAAATATTCTTCTGTGACATTCAGTCGTGTTCCAAAGTTATCAATGATATTTCCGACATGCTAAAAACTGAAATTATAGCTACGCCTTCAACGAGCACAACGAATGTCAGTGTAGTTGAAAGTATTAACGATAATAACATTTGGAAATTTCACACACAAATGGTGGCGCAAGTTGACGCGAACAAAATACAACAAGAAGGCTTACACGCATTTTTCAAGCAATATCTGTCTGAGCCTTTGTTGGACAGAAAGTCTGATCCAATAACGTATTGGTCAACGAGAAAAGCCGTTTGGGGGATACTAAGTGACATAGCCCTACGTTATTTATCGATAGTAGGAACGTCTGTTCCGTCCGAACGTCTTTTTTCCTTGGCTAATCACACACTAAGTGATAGTCGTAACCGCTTGGATCCGGAGCGGTTATCGAAATTATTATTTTTGAGATCATTAAAATTTAAAGATTGGCAAATTTAAAAAGTAAAAAAAATCAGGTTTTTGTCTATTTAGAGTTAAGAGTCATACTTATACATATTTTCTTTATATTTAACATTAAATTTTGATTACAAAACACAACATCTTTTATTTTTCTAAATATTTGATTCGATACTGGATCGATCCAAAAAATCGTATCGAGTCAATAGGATCGATACTAGGATCGATACAGTACATTACGATCCATTGCGATCCGGAATATCGATACAACGCTACCGGATCGAACATCCCTACTCTGCATCGCCGCCACTGCCGTCGGTCGTCGTTCGTCGTCGCGCACATTCGCCGAAGTGTGGCGGCAGTCAACGGCGCTGTCTTGTGGTGGGGGAGCGCACGTGGTGTATACGTGGCCTGCTCGCGAGTGTCGAGTCCAAACAATTTCTACATTTTAACAAATAATAACAAAATAGCAAACGTTGTGTACAAAAAAGTTTTAAATTAGGTCATTTTAAAATATTTTTGTACACAACGTGACGCTGACCCCTGTAAGTGTCTTGGACATAAGGGACCGATAAATATTCCTAGGTAATTTCTGCCACTCAATGGAATACATAGGTACTTTATAACGACTGTAAACAGATATTTTTTATTTTTTTTTAAATATACCTACTTACTCTCTTTTAATCACATGCTATACCGTTCCTTTTATATAATCCTTAATATTCAAATTAAAAGTACGCAGACGAAGTCGCGGGTACCAGCTAGTAAGAAATAAAAAAACAATTTGTTAAAGCGTTTTTGAAAATTCGATCTTTGAGGGGATGAAATAGGTGTTGAAACTTTTTATGAGGTTCGTCATTTTTCAAGATAAAAATATTAAATTTTGTGTTTAGGCACTAAATAACAAACAAAAAATCGTTTGTTCAAGCATTTTGAAATTTTTACCAGTATGGGGGTGAAATACGGGTTGAAAGTTTGTATGGGTATTCGTCATTTTTGAAGATAAAACCATGAAACTTGGTACGTAGGTCTCTTAGGATGTGCAGAGTTTTTCAACAAACGGATTTTCCGAAATTCGAACGGAACGGAACGGATTCGGAACGGGAACTACGAAGCCAAACTTTTTGTATACAAAATATTAACCACTGAACCTAGGAACATGATATTTAGTAGTTTTGGGTGTATCAAGTTAAAAAAAATTTGGCTTTTGTAGATAAAGTTCCTTTTAACGAATACTCTGCATCGCCGCCACTTCCGTCGGTCGTCGTTCGTCGTCGCGCACATTCGCCGAAGTGTGGCGGCAGTCAACGGCGCTGTCTTGTGGTGGGGGAGCGCACGTGGTGTATACGTGGCCTGCTCGCGAGTGTCGAGTCCAAACAATCTCCACATTTTAACAAATAATAACAAAATAGCAAACGTTGTGTACAAAAAAGTTTTAAATTAGGTCATTTTAAAATATTTTTGTACACAACGTGACGCTGACCCCTGTAAGTGTCTTGGACATAAGGGACCGATAAATATTCCTAGGTAATTTCTGCCACTCAATGGAATACATAGGTACTTTATAACTACTGTAAACAGATATTTTTTATTTTTTTTAAATATACCTACTTACTCTCTTTTAATCACATGCTATACCGTTCCTTTTATATAATCCTTAATATTCAAATTAAAAGTACGCAGACGAAGTCGCGGGTACCAGCTAGTAATAAATAAATGTCGAAAAAATATTTCACCCCATAGCTAAACCTTTTAGTTACTGTTAAGTACTAACTTTTAGACAAATACACTTCTCATCAAAAAAATCGAAACACCTTGCAAGTTTACGTTTTGTCAGGATTATCAGAAAAATGTGTACATTTAGGAATAAATGTTAAATGTCGTTTAATAGTGAGTAATATGAGCTTATCAAATCTTAATGTTAATGTTCTAAATTTAAATGAATTTTTCATAGGTTTCGTATTTTGTTAAATGAGTCATTTTTATTCCGTACTAGCTTTTGCCCGCGACTTCGTCCGCGTGGCGTGTTATATAAGAGAGAGATCTTTGTGTGTGTGGGAGTGCATACTTATGCAGTTTAGATTTTTTCATACAATTTTTTTCCTAATAACTCCCATTTTTCAAAATATTACAGCCAAAAATAAACTTTATATTTACTAAGGTATGCATGCATGCTAGATTGAATTAATTGATTGAATTGATTTTTTTTTTAATTGATTGTTCATTGAGTTTTAATTTTAATACACACTTCCTCTCTTCCCTTCAACTATGCTGTGCCCTACAGGGTCCATGTTTTAGTTCCTATGCCTATGTAACACCCCATTGTACTACATGGAATGCAATAAATAATTTAATTGAATTGAAAACATCTATCTTACGCGGTTTCGATTTTTTCATACAAATGTTTTTTTCCCGCTAACTCCCGTTTCCGTGGGAATTTTGCAATAACCTGTTGCAACTAAGCTTTAAGTTAACTAAGGTACCTGCATGCCAAATTTCAAGCGTCTAACTTAAGCGGTTTAGATTTTTCATACAAAAGGATTTTCCCGCTAATTTCCGTTCCCGTGGGAATTCCGGGAATTCCTTTCTTAGTGTACCTCTACGGTACCTAAGCTATGTCCCTTCCAAATTTCAAATGCCTACGTTTAGCCGTTCAGGCTGTGCGTTGATATGTCAGTCACTGAGTCAGTCAGTTTCTCCTTTTATTTAGATTTGATTTTTTTCATACAAATGTTTTTTCCCGCTAACTACCGTTCCCGTGGGAATTTTGTAATATCCTGTTGCAACTAAGCTTTAAGTTTACTAAAGTACCTGCATGCCAAATTTCAAACGTCTAACTTGAGTGGTTTAGATTTTTCATACAAAAGGATTTTCCCGCTAATTCCCGTTCCCATGAGAATTTCGGGAATTCCTTTCTTAGTGCACCTCTACGGTATCTAAGGTACCTGCGAGCCAAATTTCAAACATCTAACTTGAATGGTTTAGATTTTTCATACAAAAGGATTTTCCCGTTAATTCCCGTTCCCGTGGGAATTTCGGGAATTCCTTTCTTAGTGTACCTCTACGGTACCTAAGGTACCTGCATGACAAAGGAGAATGGGCGAATCTGGTCCAAGAACCTCCACTGATGAGACTTATATGTAATGAAAGCTTATGCTTTCCCTATGAATCTGGCAAAGTACTATCAGATTCTGTCCCGGGATTCTTTTTTTACGGCCATGTTTGTCCTGGCTAAAAATGTGATAAAATACAGTGGGAGCTAAAATCGGCTCAAGATTTGTTGCTGGATAACAAAGTCTACATAAATAATTATGTATCATATTGTATATCATTTTAAAGAGGATCTTTTCCAGAATCCAAAACATAAAAAAAAAAACAAAAAAAATCTTTTTGTAAGCGAATTATAGTCAATTTATATCTGCAGCGCCATTGTTTCTCGGTAGCTAAGTTCAAGTTTCATGCCTTTTACCCCTTCCAAAAGTATCTTACCGATTTTTTTATATTGCTTCCGGAATTTGATCGGAGTGATAATAACAAAAAAAATAAATAAACACCTCTCCGATAGAGACCGGCTAAGCTATTGCCTATTGCAAGAAATCGTCATCATTAGCAAGTCATTACGGTATTGCATATTATAAGCTTATCAGCAACTTGGAACTTGGTCCAAGAACCTCCACTGGTGAGACTTGCATGTAATGATAGCTTATACTTGTCCTATGATTCTGGCAAAGTTCTATCAAACACTGTCCTAGGGTTTTTTTACGGCCATGTTTGTCCTGAGTGTACAGTAGTGGACTGCAAAATCACCTCAGGATTTGTTGTCGAAAAACTATTTAACTAAGTCTATATACATAATTATATATCATAATGTATATCAATTTTAAAGGGAAAGGTTATCAGAATCAGAAACACAAATAAAAAAAAATGCATTATGTAAACGACTTTTAGCCAACTCACGTCCGTAGCACCATTTTTCTCAGCAGCTACGTACGAGTTTCGCGCCTTCCAACCTTTCCAAAGAAGCCCAATCATTTTTTCCTTCTTCTGATATTACATTCTTAACCTGACAAGTGACAAAAAAGAAAAAGAAAAAAAAAAATAGATACCATTCCGATAGAGGCCGCGTAAGCTATGGACCTATTGCAAGATAACGTACTCAAAGGCTAGTCATTATAATCCAACAGACGTAACATGATTAGAATGCGGCGGGACGGAAATGTAGTACATCGCCTTATGCGAAAGAGACGAAATATGTGTCTCTTTAACACTAACAGCAATACAACTATACAACTATACAGCTTAGTACGAGAGAAACAAGAAATAAGTCATTCTAATCAAGATGCAATACAATGACTCTATTGTATACAAAAGAAACACATTAAACAAGTTCAGGCAATAACTGGTGCAAAAGGCGGCTTTATTGCCAAGGTAGCAATTACTACCAGGCAACCTTACGTTTACGATACGTTTGTTGTACCATTCGGCATTGTTTATAAGACAAGATATAAGCCTGGATTAATAAAACAAGATTGTGGTGAAAGAAAACATACTACATTTGCGTCCTCTCGCATTCTAATCATGTTACGTCTGTTGGATTATAATGACTAGCCTTTGAGTACGTTATCTTGCAATAGGTCCATAGCTTACGCGGCCTCTATCGGAATGGTATCTATTTTATTTCTTGTTGTTGTCACTTAGTCTTGTCAGGTTAAGAATGCAATATCAGAAGAAGGAAAAAATGATTGGGCTTCTTTGGAAAGGTTGGAAGGCGCGAAACTCGTACGTAGCTGCTGAGAAAAATGGTGCTACGGACGTGAGTTGGCTAAAAGTCGTTTACATACTTACTTAATGCATTTTTTTATTTGTGTTTCAGATTCTGATAACCTTCCCCTTTAAAATTGATATACATTATGATATATAATTATGTATATAGCCTTAGTTAAATAGTTTATCGACAACAAATCCTGAGGTGATTTTGCAGTCCACTACTGTACACTCAGGACAAACATGGCCGTAAAAAAACCCTAGGACAGTGTTTGATAGAACTTTGCCAGAATCATAGGACAAGTATAAGCTATCATTACATGCAAGTCTCACCAGTGGAGGTTCTTGGACCAAGTTCCAAGTTGCTGATAAGCTTATAATATGCAATACCGTAATGACTTGCTAATGATGACGATTTCTTGCAATAGGCAATAGCTTAGCCGGTCTCTATCGGAGAGGTGTTTATTTATTTTTCTTGTTATTATCACTCAGATCAAATTCCGGAAGCAATATAAAAAAAATCGGTAAGATACTTTTGGAAGGGGTAAAAGGCATGAAACTTGAACTTAGCTACCGAGAAACAATGGCGCTGCAGATATAAATTGACTATAATTCGCTTACAAAAAGATTTTTTTTGTTTTTTTTTTATGTTTCGGATTCTGGAAAAGATCCTCTTTAAAATGATATACAATATGATACATAATTATTTATGTAGACTTAGTTATCCAGCAACACATCTTGAGTCGATTTTAGCTCCCACTGTATTTTATCACATTTTTAGCCAGGACAAACATGGCCGTAAAAAAAGAACCCCGGGACAGAATCTGATAGAACTTTGCCAGAATCATAGGGAAAGCATAAGCTTTCATTACATATAAGTCTCATCAGTGGAGGTTCTTGGACCAAGTTTCATACAAAAGTGCCCATTGTCATTTCAAACGTCTAACTTGAGTGGCTTAGATTTTTCATACAAAAGGATTTTCCCGCTAATTCCCGTTCTCGTGGGAATTTCGGGAATTCCTGTCTTAATGCACCTCCTCGGTACCTAAGGTACCTGCATGACAAATTTCAAACGTCTAACTTGAGTGGTTTACATTTTTCATACAAAAGTATTTTCCCGCTAATTCCCGTTCCCGTGGGAATTTCGGGAATTCCTTTCTTAGTGTACCTCTACGGTATCTAAGGTACCTGCATGCCAAATTTCAAACGTCTAACTTGAGTGGTTTAGATTTTTCATACAAAAGGATTTCCCTTCACTACTCTGCTCCTATTGATTGTAGCGTGATGAAAAGTATACTATAATCTGTCCAGGAGTGTGATGAATAATTGTACCAAGTTTCATTAAAATCCGTCCAGTAGTTTTTGTTTCTATAAGGAACATACAGACAGACAGACAGACAGACAGACAGACAGACAGACAGACAGACAGACAGACAGACAGACAGACAAAAATTTTACTGATTGCATTTTTGGCATCAGTATCGACCACTTATCACCCCCTGATAGTTATTTTGAAAAAATATTTAATGTACAGAATTGACCTCTCTACAGATTTATTATAAGTATAGATAGATGTAGTGTAAGTAATTAGATTTTATCTGTATGTAATGTAACAGTCAGTTGAATAAAAAAACTTATACAAATCAGATCAATTAATTGGCGTAATGTAATTCTAGAAAGAGTTTTAATGTTAATAGATAGCTAGCTATAGCTATGTGTAGGTTCCTGTAGGAATCCCAAGTAGCAATCAAGAATTGTGATTAAGTCATATATGTCTAAACTTTAGCTAAAGTGAGATTTATCCAAATCAAATAGGACTTATTAGGACTTCATAAATTCATTTCCTTCTTTAATACTATATAGTTTTCAAAAAATCCTAATTTAGATAATTTAGAATACACAAAACCAAGTTAAGTATTCACAAAACTATTTAGTCTTATCTCAGCCTACTGTTAAGTCTACAAGTATTCTTTTACTTTACTCAGATTATTTAAAGGCTCACTTAACACTAAATTGATTTAGTGAAGTATCAGTTTAGTCTTGTAAAGTAAAAATTGATTGCCTAGATATACTTAAGGCAATTTTTATTATTTGTTGCTCCTATACAAGACTGTTTTATTCGTTTTTGACTACAATAAGTAAAACATAAGAAAAGTCTATTCAATGGACGATAAAATCGAAATAGAAGCAAGCAGAAAGATGGATGAAGTCCAAATAATAAAAGGATCTGGTGGTTTTCGAAGGCAGAATATTAAATACAGAAAACTAACCTGTGATAATGCACATCCCACTGTTTTTGTTAGCGATGCGATATCTTCTTCATTGCCATAATTTTTTTTTATATCGATTGGTATAACACAATCATTTAATTTTGGCAAAAAAATCGTAAGTTCCTGTTTTTCAAATCCGATCCAGCGCGTGGCGGCCCAGGTACCTACGTCTCGCACAAATCTTCTCAAAAATGACTAAGCTAGTCTAACCTAGTCTAAGCGCACGGCAACACTACACTATGAAAAATCGAGTTTTATATTAAAACCTGCTAAGTTCAAATATAAAATTAGGTACCTATTAGTCTAATCTATACTTATAATAAATCTGTAGAGAGGTCAATTCTGTACATTAAATATTTTTTCAAAATAACTATCAGGGGGTGATAAGTGATCGATACTGATGCCAAAAATGCAATCAGTAAAATTTTTGTCTGTCTGTCTGTCTGTCTGTCTGTCTGTCTGTATGTTCCTTATAGAAACAAAAACTACTGGACGGATTTTAATGAAACTTGGTACAATTATTCTTCACACTCCTGGATAGGTTATAGTATACTTTTCATCACGCTACAATCAATAGGAGCAGAGTAGTGAAGGGAAATCCTTTTGTATGAAAAATCTAAACCAGTCAAGTTAGACGTTTGAAATTTGGCATGCAGGTACCATAGGTACCGTAGAGGTGCACTAAGAAAGGAATTCCCGAAATTCCCACGAGAACGGGAATTAGCGGGAAAATCCTTATGTATGAAAAATCTAAACCACTCAAGTTAGACGTTTGAAATTTGGCATGCATGTACCATAGGTACCGTAGAGGTGCACTAAGAAAGGAATTTCCGAAATTCCTACGGGAACGGGAATTAGCGGGAAAATCCTTTTGTATGAAAAATCTAAACCACTCAAGTTAGACGTTTGAAATTTGTCATGCAGGTACCTTAGGTACCGTAAAGGTGCATTAAGAAAGGAATTCCCGAAATTCCCACGGGAACGGGAATTAACGGGAAAATCCTTTTGTATGAAAAATCTAAACCATTCAAGTTAGATGTTTGAAATTTGGCATGCAGGTACCATAGGTACCGTAGAGGTGCACTAAGAAAGGAATTCCCAAAATTCTCACGGGAACGGGAATTAGCGGGAAAATCCTTTTGTATGAAAAATCTAAACCACTCAAGTTAGACGTTTGAAATTTGGCATGCATGTACCATAGGTACCGTAGAGGTGCACTAAGAAAGGAATTCCCGAAATTCCCACGAGAACGGGAATTAGCGGGAAAATCCTTATGTATGAAAAATCTAAACCACTCAAGTTAGACGTTTGAAATTTGGCATGCAGGTACCATAGGTACCGTAGAGGTGCACTAAGAAAGGAATTCCCGGAATTCCCACGGGAACGGAAATTAGCGGGAAAATCCTTTTGTATGAAAAATCTAAACCGCTTAAGTTAGACGCTTGAAATTTGGCATGCAGGTACCTTAGTTAACTTAAAGCTTAGTTGCAACAGGATATTGCAAAATTCCCACGGAAACGGGAGTTAGCGGGAAAAAAACATTTGATAGATGTTTTCAATTCAATTCAATTAAATTATTTATTGCATTCCATGTAGTACAATGGGGTGTTACATAGGCATAGGAACTAAAACATGGACCCTGTAGGGCACAGCAACGTTGAAGGGAAGAGAGGAAGTGTGTATTAAAATTAAAACTCAATGAACAATCAATTAAAAAAAAATCAATTCAATCAATTGATTCAATCTAGCATGCATGCATACCTTAGTAAATATAAAGTTTATTTTTGACTGTATTTTGAAAAATGGGAGTTATTGGGAAAAAAAAATTATGAAAAAAATCTAAACTGCATAAGTTAGATGCTTGAAATTTGATATGCACTCCCACACACACAAAGATCTCTCTCTTATATAACACGCCACGCGGACGAAGTCGCGGGCAAAAGCTAGTAATAAATAAATCCAATCAAAAACATAGACGTGAAATGAGAGCCAAGTTCAATATTATGCAATGCTTTGGTTGTTGACTTCAACGACAAAAGAAGTGAGATCTAAATGGGTGCCAAGTTCAATGGTCAGTCCTGAAATTTATTTATAAGTAACAGTATAACATATCATATCTTCTTATAACATAAGATAATATATTGTAGCCTAAGATCTGTCTTATTGTAGGTAAGTACATATCTTCGTAACGCGTGGGTCCTTTTAAAAAGACAAATTCAAAACTAAAAGTCGACTTTATAGGTAAAATAATATGCCAGTAAAATGGATGAGAGTTGTGTTGTATCGTGGGCGAAAAGCTGACAACCTATCACTGCTAAACACATGTTCCAACTTGCTTACCTACCCTTAAAGTACTTGTCAAATGTGGCATCAAGTGGTTTTATGATCACTTAGTGCTCTGCCTACCCCGATAGGGCATATAGGCGTGATTGTATGTTATGTTAAGTTAATCTACATACCTACCACAAAAAGACCGGCTGTCATGAGTTTTGATTACTTACTGATTCTTACATCTATAGTTAGGTACAGGCACTAATTAGGTATTTATGTTAAGCGTTCATGATAGAATCTAATTATTAAAAAGTTGCCAGTTTTTTTTATTTTTTCCTTTATATTCATCTAATTACCTATCTGCATACCAAATTTTAACTCTCTAGGTCATCTGGAACTGGGTTAGAGTTTTGATAAAAATGAGTCAGTCAGTCAGTCAAAAAATGAGGATTTTGGACATTAATATCTAAATAACCGTTTGAGATAAGCTTATGAAATTTAGAACACTTATATGTTTCTCACTAAAAAGTAGCATGGAGAATGCTACACCGACAAGAGCGTGGCTTTTAAATTAATGATGATATGTATCTCACAAGTCTCAATATATGAGCCAAATTTGATACGTTTATGTGAAATAGTTTTTGATTTATGAGGGGGTCAAAAGTGGCTCCAAATGGTTCGTGTAATAATACACACGGTGCGGCTCGCCAGTTCTATTTCTTGAACTTGGCTTGACACGCTACCGCGTGTCTAGATACTTTTCTTTCTTTCATTCTTTCTTTTAATAATTTTAAAAATGTACCTACTTTTAACTAAGCTTTATTCACAATCATAAACAAAACATATCTATTTTAAGTTTTGTGTATGGTTAAATGCATTTAAAGTGGGCATTAGATTTGATTCCTTTATTTTTTAGCTTGATAAAGACATCGGGAATTTGGCCGCCTTTTTTAACAATAATGTTTTAGGTGGGATTAGAAACTACCGCGCACACACACGACGTTAATCAAATTGCAAGGGTTCTTCGTTTATACAATACTAGCTTTTGCCCGCGACTTCGTCCGCGTGGCGTGTTATATAAGAGAGAGATCTTTGTGTGTGTGGGAGTGCATACTTATGCAGTTTAGATTTTTTCATAAGTACATTTTTTTTTCCCAATAACTCCCATTTTTCAAAATACAGCCAAAAATAAACTTTATATTTACTAAGGTATGCATGCGTGCTAGATTGAATCAATTGATTGAATTGTTTTTTTTTTAATTGATTGTTCATTGAGTTTTAATTTTAATACACACTTCCTCTCTTCCCTTCAACGTTGCTGTGCCCTATAGGGTCCATGTTTTAGTTCCTATGCCTATGTAACACCCTATTGTACTACATGGAATGCAATAAATAATTTAATTGAATTGAAAATATCTATCTTACGCGGTTTCAATTTTTTCATACAAATGTTTTTTTCCCACTAACTCCCGTTTCCGTGGGAATTTTGCAATATCCTGTTGCAACTAAGCTTTAAGTTAACTAAGGTACCTGCACGCCAAATTTCAAGCGTCTAACTTAAGCGGTTTAGATTTTTCATACAAAAAGATTTTCCCGCTAATTTCCGTTGCCGTGGGAATTCCGGGAATTCCTTTCTTAGTGCACCTCTACGGTACCTAAGCTATGTCCCTTCCAAATTTCAAATGCCTACGTTTAGCCGTTCAGGCTATGCGTTGATATATGTCAGTCACTGAGTCAGTCAGTTTCTCTTTTTTATTTAGATTTGATTTTTTCATACAAATGTTTTTTCCCGCTAACTACCGTTCCCGTGGGAATTTTGTAATATCCTGTTGCAACTAAGCTTTAAGTTTACTAAAGTACCTGCATGCCAAATTTCAAACGTCTAACTTGAGTGGTTTAGATTTTTCATACAAAAGGATTTTCCCGTTAATTCGCGTTCCCGTGGGAATTTGTGAATTCCTTTCTTAGTGCACCTCCACGGTACCTAAGGTACCTGCATGACAAATTTCAAAGGTCTAACTTGAGTGGTTTAGATTTTTCATACAAAAGGATTTTCCCGCTAATTCCCGTTCCCGTGAGAATTTTGGGAATTCCTTTCTTAGTGCACCTCTACGGTACCTAAGCTATGTCCCTTCCAAATTTCAAATGCCTACGTTTAGCCGTTCAGGCTATGCGTTGATATATGTCAGTCACTGAGTCAGTCAGTTTCTCCTTTTATTTAGATTTGATTTTTTCATACAAATGTTTTTTCCCGCTAACTACCGTTCCCGTGGGAATTTTGTAATATCCAGTTGCAACTAAGCTTTAAGTTTACTACAGTACCTGCATGCCAAATTTCAAACGTCTAACTTGAGTGGTTTAGATTTTTCATACAAAAGGATTTTCCCGCTAATTCCCGTTCTCGTGGGAATTTCGGGAATTCCTTTCTTAGTGCACCACTACGGTACTTAAGGTATCTGCATGCCAAATTTCAAACGTCTAACTTGAGTGGTTTAGATTTTTCATACAAAAGGATTTTCCCGCTAATTCCCGTTCCCGTGAGAATTTTGGGAATTCCTTTCTTAGTGCACCTCTACGGTACTTAAGGTACTTGCATGCCAAATTTCAATTGTCTAACTTGAGTGGTTTAGATTTTTCATACAAAAGGATTTTCCCGCTAACTACCGTTCCCGTGGGAATTTTGTAATATCCTGTTGCAACTAAGCTTTAAGTTTACTAAAGTACCTGCATGCCAAATTTCAAACGTCTAACTTGAGTGGTTTAGATTTTTCATACAAAAGGATTTTCCCGTTAATTCGCGTTCCCGTGGGAATTTCGGGAATTCCTTTCTTAGTGCACCTCCACGGTACCTAAGGTACCTGCATGACAAATTTCAAAGGTCTAACTTGAGTGGTTTAGATTTTTCATACAAAAGGATTTTCCCGCTAATTCCCGTTCTCGTGGGAATTTCGGGAATTCCTTTCTTAGTGCACCTCTACGGTACTCAAGGTATCTGCATGCCAAATTTCAAACGTCTAACTTGAGTGGTTTAGATTTTTCATACAAAAGGATTTTCCCGCTAATTCCCGTTCCCGTGGGAATTTCGGGAATTCCTTTCTTAGTACACCTCTACGGTATCTAAGGTACCTGCATGCCAAATTTCAATTGTCTAACTTGAGTGGTTTAGATTTTTCATACAAAAGGATTTTCCCGCTAATTCCCGTTCCCGTGGGAATTTCGGGAATTCCTTTCTTAGTACACCTCTACGGTATCTAAGGTACCTGCATGCCAAATTTCAAACGTCTAACTTGAGTGGTTTAGATTTTTCATACAAAAGAATTTCCCTTCACTACTCTGCTCCTATTGATTGTAGCGTGATGAAAAGTAAACTATAACCTGTCCAAGAGTGTGAAGAATAATTGTACCAAGTTTCATTAAAATCCGTCCAGTAGGTTTTGTTTCTATAAGGAACATACAGACAGACAGACAGACAGACAGACAGACAGACAGACAGACAAAATTTTTACTGATTGCATTTTTGGCATCAGTATCGACCACTTATCACCCCCTGATAGTTATTTTGAAAAAATATTTAATGTACAGAATTGACCTCTCTACAGATTTATTATAAGTACTAACTGGTACCCGCGACTTCGTCTGCGTACTTATAATTTGAATATTAAGGATTATATAAAAGGAACGGTATAGCATGTGATTAAAAGAGAGTAAGTAGGTATATTTAAAAAAAATAAAAAATATCTGTTTACAGTCGTTATAAAGTACCTATGTATTCCATTGAGTGGCAGAAATTACCTAGGAATATTTATCGGTCCCTTATGTCCAAGACACTTACAGGGGTCAGCGTCACGTTGTGTACAAAAATATTTTAAAATGACCTAATTTAAAACTTTTTTGTACACAACGTTTGCTATTTTGTTATTATTTGTTAAAATGTGGAGATTGTTTGGACTCGACACTCGCGAGCAGGCCACGTATACACCACGTGCGCTCCCCCACCACAAGACAGCGCCGTTGACTGCCGCCACACTTCGGCGAATGTGCGCGACGACGAACGACGACCGACGGCAGTGGCGGCGATGCAGAGTATTCGTTAAAAGGAACTTTATCTACAAAAGCCAAATTTTTTTAACTTGATACACCCAAAACTACTAAATATCATGTTCCTAGGTTCAGTGGTTAATATTTTGTATACAAAAAGTTTGGCTTCGTAGTTCCCGTTCCGAATCCGTTCCGTTCCGTTCGAATTTCGGAAAATCCGTTTGTATCCGGAAAAACTCTGCACATCCTAAGAGACCTACGTACCAAGTTTCATGGTTTTATCTTCAAAAATGACGAATACCCATACAAACATTCAACCCGTATTTCACCCCCATACTGGTAAAAATTTCAAAATGCTTGAACAAACGATTTTTTGTTTGTTATTTAGTGCCTAAACACAAAATTTAATATTTTTATCTTGAAAAATGACGAACCTCATAAAAAATTTCAACACCTATTTCATCCCCTCAAAGATCGAATTTTCAAAAACGCTTTAACAAATTGTTTTTTTATTTCTTATCAAGTACCTAAATATAAAGTTTCGTGGTTTTATCCCCAAAAATGACGAACTCCCATACAAACTTTCAACCCTCATTTCACCCCCTCACTGGTCGAAATTTCAGCAACGCTAGAACAAATGTTTAATTATTTTTTATCAAGTGCTTAAATATAAAGTTTCATGGATTTATATTTTAAAATTAAAATATCCCATACAAACTTTCAACCCCTATTTCAATCTCTTCGTCCCTTCTTTTCGCAATAAAAGGTATCCTATGTCCTTTCTCAGGGTCTAAAGATTGTCTGTGCCAAATTTAATCAAAATCGGTTGAGAGGTTTAAGCGGGAAAGCGTAACAGACAGACAGACAGACAGAGTTACTTTCGCATTTATAATATTAGTAAGGATTATTTTCCCTCGTTAAATAGTAAACAAACTAAGTGTAGGTGTTATAATTTCGTTGACGAACTGATTACCTATCCGTTTCTTTGTCTAAAATGAGTATTACCTTATTACTATGATTGATTACTGGGCTTAAAGTTCGTATAAACGTCTATCGAATTACCTCCTCAAGTTTAAAGCGTAGCTAGTCATGTAGTACTATATTAATTATGTGGTGTAAGTAATTAGATTTTATCTGTATGTAATGTAACAGTCAGTTGAATAAAAAAACTTATACAAATCAGATCAATTAATTGGCGTAATGTGATTCTAGAAAGAATTTTAATGTTAATAGATAGCTAGCTATAGCTATGTGTAGGTTCCTGTAGGAATGAGATATAACTGTTTAATAAAGACAGTTGCATCAAAATTTTATCATAAATTCCCTAAATTATGGCGCCTACCTACCCTCTAAGTTAGAAAAGTGATCAAATACTAACTTGAGGTCACTCAGTTTAAAAAAAAAACATCGAAATCATTCCAGTAGCTATGGCGTCATGCGCTTCTTGACACGATCACGAAATCTAGATTTCCGCGGGAATGAGGTATTTTCCCGCCATAAAAAGTAGCCTGTGTCCGTGCCTAAGATCCTATCTTTAAATTAACCAAGTCTTATAAAATTCCGTTCAGACGTTAAGGCGTGAATGAGGCAAACTTTTAAAACAAACAATTAAAAATCACTAACCTAGTTTTCTGTCTACTGCCTACGCCTTAAGTACGATAGCATAAATATTAATAGGCCATATCCTTTTCTAGATTACTATCTATCAGCTAACTAAATTTCATCAAAATCCGTTGAGCCGTTTAGGCATGATAGACAAAACTCCCAGCAAAAACTATAAAAAAATCACTAACTCAATTCAGTTTTCTGCCTACTTCCTACCCCCTAAGTACGATGACGTGATCAATTTGCTCGTACAACCGTTTTTAGATAACCAACTATTACCTTACTAAATTTCATTAAAATCCGTTCAGCCGTTTAGACGTGAAAGAGCAAAAGTCCCAACAAAAACGACTACAAATCACTAAATCAATTTAGTTATCTGCCAACTGCCTACCCCCTAAGAACGATGGCGTGATTATTTATAGCCTATGACCATTTTTAGGTTATTATCTATCACCATACCAAATTTCATCAAAATCCGTTGAGCCGTTTAGGCGTGAAAGAGTAACAGACAGACAGACAGACAGACAGACAGACAGACAGACAGACAGACAGACAGACAGAGTTACTTTCGCATTTATAATATTAGTATGGATAGATTAAAATATCCCATACAAACTTTCAACCCCTATTTCAATCTCTTCGTCCCTTCTTTTCGCAATAAAAGGTATCCTATTTTCTTTCTCAGGGTCTAAAGATTGTCTGTGCTAAATTTAATCAAAATCGGTTGAGAGGTTTAAGCGGGAAAGCGAAACAGACAGACAGGACAGAGTTACTTTCGCATTTATAATATTAGTAAGGATTATTTTCCCTCGTTAAATAGTAAACAAACTAAGTGTAGGTGTTATAATTTCGTTGACGAACTGATTACCTATCCGTTTCTTTGTCTAAAATGAGTATTACCTTATTACTATGATTGATTACTGGGCTTAAAGTTCGTATAAATGTCTATCGAATTACCTCCTCAAGTTTAAAGCGTAGCTAGTCATGTAGTACTATATTAATTATGTGGTGTAAGTAATTAGATTTTATCTGTATGTAATGTAACAGTCAGTTGAATAAAAAAACTTATACAAATCAGATCAATTAATTGGCGTAATGTGATTCTAGAAAGAGTTTTAATGTTAATAGATAGCTAGCTATAGCTATGTGTAGGTTCCTGTAGGAATGAGATATAACTGTTTAATAAAGACAGTTGCATCAAAATTTTATCATAAATTCCCTAAATTATGGCGCCTACCTACCCTCTAAGTTAGAAAAGTGATCAAATACTAACTTGAAGTCACTCAGTTTAAAAAAAAAACATCGAAATCATTCCAGTAGCTATGGCGTCATGCGCTTCTTGACACGATCACGAAATCTAGATTTCCGCGGGAATGAGGTACTTTCCCGCCATAAAAAGTAGCCTGTGTCAGTGCCTAAGATCCTATCTTTAAATTAACCAAGTCTTATAAAATTCCGTTCAGACGTTAAGGCGTGAATGAGGCAAACTTTTAAAACAAACAATTAAAAATCACTAACGTAATTAGTTTTTTGTCTACTGCCTACGCCTTAAGTACGATAGCATAAATATTAATAGGCCATATCCTTTTCTAGATTACTATCTATCAGCTAACTAAATTTCATCAAAATCCGTTGAGCCGTTTAGGCATGATAGACAAAACTCCCAGCAAAAACCATAAAAAAATCACTAACTCAATTCAGTTTTCTGCCTACTTCCTACCCCCTAAGTACGATGACGTGATCAATTTGATCGTACAACCGTTTTTAGATAACCAACTATTACCTTACTAAATTTCATTAAAATCCGTTCAGCCGTTTAGACGTGAAAGAGCAAAAGTCCCAACAAAAACGACTACAAATCACTAAATCAATTTAGTTATCTGCCAACTGCCTACCCCCTAAGAACGATGGCGTGATTATTTATAGCCTATGACCATTTCTAGGTTATCATCTATCACCATACCAAATTTCATCAAAATCCGTTGAGCCGTTTAGGCGTGAAAGAGTAACAGACAGACAGACAGACAGACAGACAGAGTTACTTTCGCATTTATAATATTAGTATGGATTCTTCATCAAAAATCTTACAACCACGTTCTATAATATTTTCCAGAGAAAGAGCGCTCAACCAAAGACAATAATTTTTTTATTATAGAAGTAAAGCGCCATAAAGTATAACCTATATAATTTAAAGGTTTTGGATGAGTGGACATTGGTCTCAACACTTATCAAGTTCCTAAATATAAAGTTTCGTGGTTTTATCCCCAAAAATGACGAACTCCCATATAAACTTTCAACCCTCATTTCACCCCCTCACTGGTCGAAATTTCAGCAACGCTAGAACAAATGTTTAATTATTTTTTATCAAGTGCTTAAATATAAAGTTTCATAGATTTATATTTTAAAATTAAAATATCCCATACAAACTTTCAACCCCTATTTCAATCTCTTCGTCCCTTCTTTTCGCAATAAAAGGTATCCTATTTTCTTTCTCAGGGTCTAAAGATTGTCTGTGCCAAATTTAATCAAAATCGGTTGAGAGGTTTAAGCGAGAAAGCGTAACAGACAGACAGACAGACAGAGTTACTTTCGCATTTATAATATTAGTAAGGATTATTTTCCCTCGTTAAATAGTAAACAAACTAAATGTAGGTGTTATAATTTCGTTGACGAACTGATTACCTATCCGTTTCTTTGTCTAAAATGAGTATTACCTTATTACTATGATTGATTACTGGGCTTAAAGTTCGTATAAATGTCTATCGAATTACCTCCTCAAGTTTAAAGCGTAGCTAGTCATGTAGTACTATATTAATTATGTGGTGTAAGTAATTAGATTTTATCTGTATGTAATGTAACAGTCAGTTGAATAAAAAAACTTATACAAATCAGATCAATTAATTGGCGTAATGTGATTCTAGAAAGAGTTTTAATGTTAATAGATAGCTAGCTATAGCTATGTGTAGGTTCCTGTAGGAATGAGATATAACTGTTTAATAAAGACAGTTGCATCAAAATTTTATCGTAAATTCCCTAAATTATGGCGCCTACCTACCCTCTAAGTTAGAAAAGTGATCAAATACTAACTTGAAGTCACTCAGTTTAAAAAAAAACATCGAAATCATTCCAGTAGCTATGGCGTCATGCGCTTCTTGACACGATCACGAAATCTAGATTTCCGCGGGAATGAGGTATTTTCCCGCCATAAAAAGTAGCCTGTGTCCGTGCCTAAGATCCTATCTTTAAATTAACCAAGTCTTATAAAATTCCGTTCAGACGTTAAGGCGTGAATGAGGCAAACTTTTAAAACAAACAATTAAAAATCACTAACCTAATTAGTTTTCTGTCTACTGCCTACGCCTTAAGTACGATAGCATAAATATTAATAGGCCATATCCTTTTCTAGATTACTATCTATCAGCTTACTAAATTTCATCAAAATCCGTTGAGCCGTTTAGGCATGATAGACAAAACTCCCAGCAAAAACCATAAAAAATCACTAACTCAATTCAGTTTTCTGCCTACTTCCTACCCCCTAAGTACGATGACGTGATCAATTTGATCGTACAACCGTTTTTAGATAACCAACTATTACCTTACTAAATTTCATTAAAATCCGTTCAGCCGTTTAGACGTGAAAGAGCAAAAGTCCCAACAAAAACGACTACAAATCACTAAATCAATTTAGTTATCTGCCAACTGCCTACCCCCTAAGAACGATGGCGTGATTATTTATAGCCTATGACCATTTCTAGGTTATCATCTATCACCATACCAAATTTCATCAAAATCCGTTGAGCCGTTTAGGCGTGAAAGAGTAACAGACAGACAGACAGACAGACAGAGTTACTTTCGCATTTATAATATTAGTATGGATTATTATAATATTCTTTTATTTTTAGACTTTAGACAGGGAAAAACCATAATTGGAACTTTGAGAAACAATACAATACAATACAATACAAATACACTTTATTGCACCAAACTAAAAATAAATAATTACAAAAAGTCTCTTAATTAAGTACATGGCAAATGGCGGCCTTATCGCTTAAAGCGATTTCTTCCAGGCAACCATAAGGTGAGGTAAAATGTAAAAAATAATAATTGAAAGATTGCTAGAAACATGTAGGCTTTGTTTCACTTTTAGGTTTCATAATTTCATAGACCTACAAACAAATGGAATTCAGTGGTCTCTGCTTGCCCTGGTGGGAAGTGGGCGTGAGTTTGTGTATGTATGTATCTACAAACCTATATGGAATTGATAATGATTTTTAGTGATTATACCATTATGTAAATACTTAATTCTTAATTCGAATCTAGTGTTTCTATAAGGCAACTTTTCTTTATTATTTTTATAAATTTAACGCCATCTATTAGGGAATAGATTTAGATAAGTGCATCTACTTGTACATAGATGGGGTGAGAATTGCCTGTCATCTGTGAAAAGCAGATATTCATCTCTAGGCAGCTTGATAGCTAGAAGTCTTTGTAGTACCATAGGTTGCTAATAGATGGAGCTGTATGATATCAATAAAAATAATCAACCAGGGTATTATTAATGAAACATACTATTTTTCTCCAAAACTGCTTTATTTACTATTGATGTTCATAATTAACAAAGTACCTTTGATGTGAGAACCAGTAGTGTGCTTGTAGGCTTAAATCTTTCATCTTGCTAAATCTGTCCGTCATTCACATTTGTTTTCCCATAATTTTCTTTAATATTCTGCAATAGATTCCAGGTTTGGAGTAGGTATCTGTCCCTCCTGGATCTTTGGACGATTCTAAAAGTAATTCATAACTGAAATTAGGGGTAAATTTTATGTAAGAGCATAATCACTGTCTAGCACCTACTAAGACGATGACTTGCATTTACTTATTGTTTCTACAGGTATTATTTATGATTCACAGGACTCTAATAAACTATTAAAAACACGTAAGTACAATAGGAGTAGGATTCATTATTGTTCTCAAAAGATATGAAGAGAGATCAAATTTCATCATGAAAGCCAGTTTTAAGCGAAACCGTTTTGCTAATAACTTTTTATTTTATGTATCAATCCAGAAACCATTGGTTGATTTCATGCCTGGTAGGTATGTAATTTACTAATTATTATATTACTCATCAATAAAACAATGTTGTTAGTGACTGAGCATATGTAGGAATTTAAGGAATATTTGAAAAATTTCATCTGTTAATGGCCCCGATTCCTGCAGACACCGCCTAATTTTATTTTAGGTTATATCCGTCATTTTCGTATCCGTCGAAAAGGAAAGGGACGGATGATTCACAGCTCTTAATTTTAGGAAGAATGAGTAAATTAATGTGTCGGGTTATTGACTGACGTAAAATTTTTAGACGGTTGGTTTAGATTTGTGCTTAAAATTGACGTGTGTTCCATAAATTTTATGCTTGTCGATTACCCGTCCCTTTCCTTTTCGGCGGATAAGATAAGGACAGATATAACTTAAAATAAAATTAGATGGTATTTACAGGAATTAGCACCAATATCTCATTAAATTCTAAACAGATTCAAATAATTCTTGTAGTCCTGATAAGAACTATTTCCCCACACATGGAGTTAAGTAATAAAATTTGGTTTGATTGCTGTTTGATAGTTGAATTTATCATAAGAAAAATTGGAACAAATGGTTGAAACAGTGACATTTTTCATTACGATTTCTCTATAAAATACTTAACGAATACAAAAGGTATTTATTAATTTCTTACCTGGCGAGTGAATATTTTATAGGATACATTATAAACATCGTCAAGAAGTCAATCTTACTAATTATTGTAGCTAAAACCCGTACGTTGCATCTTATTTTGTCTTCCTTCCATTATGATTCCTACTATTCTGTAGTCGTATTAAACACGATCTGAAAGGTTTCATAATTATATTTAACACAAAAAGTACACTAATTGTCCAAACAATACAAACCACACTACTTGATTCAAGTGTTTTGTTTAACTGTGAGAACGAATGAAGGATATGTTCAGTTTACGTCATAGGAATATATAGATTATAAAATGTATACGAAATTTTAAAGTTTGTTAATTAGGAGTCGAGATAGGGATGTTATTTTGAAAGAATATGTACGAATTTATGGAATAAAATTATTTAAAATACAAAAATTGACACTAGGATAGTTTGAATTTTCGCGGGAGTAGCAAGCACCCAAAGGGTGTCGATGTAAAAATATATGAATGAAGGGTTTTGAGCTGGTATATTTTACAAAATTGAAAATAGTATCTATATTACGTAGTATTTCTTGTTGAAATTGATTTATAAAGCATACGAAGTTCATACCCTATCGTTTAAAATATTATTCTAATTTTTTAGAACTGTAATTCGTGAAAATTGAAAAAATCATGGAAAAAAAAAGTAAAACTAAAATAATGCCAAGTGTGAATCGCATTATTTGGAGGGGTTCCGTGCCTACAATTGAAAGAACATTTAGTGAACAAAAACATGAACGTGAGTTGATCGTGAATTTTATATTGCTAGTATGTTGTCGTTGTTAATGACAAGCCAAAACATGCATTGGGGGATTGGGTTTGTAGAGAGGGGGATCAGGTTTGTAGAGAGGGGGATCTTTTTAAATGTTTGATTTATTGTGTTTCTTTGAATTTGTAGTTGTGATGGCAATGGAGATGCATTGTTTTTGAAAGTTTCAGCTACCTAATTGTCACAGTTTAAGAGATATATAGGAATTTAGGTATTATTCATGGATTTTGTCTCCGAAAACGGAACCGTTTTTGGATTGTTGACAAGATGTTGTATTGTACGCGTTTTAGACTCTAAAATAGGTGTTGTGCAGAAGTCACGCCACTTTCGCGTACACAGAGAAACAGCCAATAAGGTTGAGGAGCTTGGTTTGTGTAGATTATGTAAATTAGAGATGTGTGCGAGAAACGTCAGGCATTGGTCGAGCGAGTGTTTGGCTTTTTAGAAATTCTACAAAATTGGATATATTTTTTACCTAAAATTCTGCAGTTCTGATTTGATAAATTAAATAGAATTTGATTAAATAAATAACATCATTAGTATTATAGTCTACTTAAGAATAAAAATAAAATTTAATGAATATTTTTATGTCAACAGGAAGTATGAGATTTTCAATATATACCTCGATTGTCAATGTCGGGTAAATGTCATTTTGATGTTTTTGGGGCGCGAGTGGTAGCAATATCGCGATTGCCTGAGAGATGAGACGGAGAATAACGGGTATAAAAGGGGTTTTGCACGATTTTTTGTAAAACTTCGCTCGGAGCAAGAACAGCAGGAGGTGCTGCCGGTTTAGGAATTTCGTAAGCTATTCTGTAAGTTGGTAGGGATGCGTTCTGCTGGATTACCAGCTGTCGCGACTTTTGAGAGCTCCGTAGCTCAGGATTACAGTGCGCGATTATTATTTTGTCAAAATATGTAAATTTGCTCTTTAATCAGCTATTCGAACGTTCCG
Organism: Pectinophora gossypiella; assembly: GCF_024362695.1. NCBI lineage: Eukaryota > Metazoa > Arthropoda > Insecta > Lepidoptera > Gelechiidae > Pectinophora > Pectinophora gossypiella. Next base: position 68,811 of record NW_026063263.1, on the reverse strand, counting down.
TGGTGTAGCTGATCGTCTACCGCGTTAGAATAGGGATTAGAATTAGCTTCCGTGCGTAGATTATGTGAAATATTTAGGGTTTTGTCCGACAAAAGTCCGCGGAGTGCGCTGTAGGGAACTTGTTAGGTTTAAAATAGGAAGTGTGGTGTACTAATTATCTTTTAAATATTGATGATAGACTCAAATGGGACACACATATTAAATCATTATCAGGTAGACTTAGGTCAGCTGCATTTGCAGTCAAAAGGATTAGAGAACTGACTGACGTGACGACTGCAAGATTGGTATATTTTAGCTACTTCCATAGTATTATGTCGTATGGTATTTTGCTTTGGGGTAGAGCAGCTGATATTGAAACCGTTTTCATTCTACAAAAAAGGGCAATCAGATCTATCTACAAACTGAGATGCCGCGATTCTCTCAGAGAATTTTTTAAAGAGATTTCCATTATGACTGTACCTTGTCAATACATATATATGAACATTACTAGCTTTTGCCCGCGACTTCGTCCGCGTGGCGTGTTATATAAGAGAGAGATCTTTGTGTGTGTGGGAGTGCATACTTATGCAGTTTAGATTTTTTCATAAGTACATTTTTTTTTCCCAATAACTCCCATTTTTCAAAATACAGCCAAAAATAAACTTTATATTTACTAAGGTATGCATGCGTGCTAGATTGAATCAATTGATTGAATTGTTTTTTTTTTAATTGATTGTTCATTGAGTTTTAATTTTAATACACACTTCCTCTCTTCCCTTCAACGTTGCTGTGCCCTATAGGGTCCATGTTTTAGTTCCTATGCCTATGTAACACCCTATTGTACTACATGGAATGCAATAAATAATTTAATTGAATTGAATTGAAAATATCTATCTTACGCGGTTTCGATTTTTTCATACAAATGTTTTTTTCCCACTAACTCCCGTTTCCGTGGGAATTTTGCAATATTCTGTTGCAACTAAGCTTTAAGTTAACTAAGGTACCTGCATGCCAAATTTCAAGCGTCTAACTTAAGCGGTTTAGATTTTTCATACAAAAAGATTTTCCCGCTAATTTCCGTTGCCGTGGGAATTCCGGGAATTCCTTTCTTAGTGCACCTCTACGGTACCTAAGCTATGTCCCTTCCAAATTTCAAATGCCTACGTTTAGCCGTTCAGGCTATGCGTTGATATATGTCAGTCACTGAGTCAGTCAGTTTCTCTTTTTTATTTAGATTTGATTTTTTCATACAAATGTTTTTTCCCGCTAACTACCGTTCCCGTGGGAATTTTGTAATATCCTGTTGCAACTAAGCTTTAAGTTTACTAAAGTACCTGCATGCCAAATTTCAAACGTCTAACTTGAGTGGTTTAGATTTTTCATACAAAAGGATTTTCCCGTTAATTCGCGTTCCCGTGGGAATTTGGGAATTCCTTTCTTAGTGCACCTCCACGGTACCTAAGGTACCTGCATGACAAATTTCAAAGGTCTAACTTGAGTGGTTTAGATTTTTCATACAAAAGGATTTTCCCGCTAATTCCCATTCTCGTGGGAATTTCGGGAATTCCTTTCTTAGTGCACCACTACGGTAATTAAGGTATCTGCATGCCAAATTTCAAACGTCTAACTTGAGTGGTTTAGATTTTTCATACAAAAGGATTTTCCCGCTAATTCCCGTTCCCGTGAGAATTTTGGGAATTCCTTTCTTAGTGCACCTCTACGGTACCTAAGCTATGTCCCTTCCAAATTTCAAATGCCTACGTTTAGCCGTTCAGGCTATGCGTTGATATATGTCAGTCACTGAGTCAGTCAGTTTCTCCTTTTATTTAGATTTGATTTTTTCATACAAATGTTTTTTCCCGCTAACTACCGTTCCCGTGGGAATTTTGTAATATCCTGTTGCAACTAAGCTTTAAGTTTACTAAAGTACCTGCATGCCAAATTTCAAACGTCTAACTTGAGTGGTTTAGATTTTTCATACAAAAGGATTTTCCCGTTAATTCGCGTTCCCGTGGGAATTTGGGAATTCCTTTCTTAGTGCACCTCCACGGTACCTAAGGTACCTGCATGACAAATTTCAAAGGTCTAACTTGAGTGGTTTAGATTTTTCATACAAAAGGATTTTCCCGCTAATTCCCGTTCTCGTGGGAATTTCGGGAATTCCTTTCTTAGTGCACCACTACGGTACTTAAGGTATCTGCATGCCAAATTTCAAACGTCTAACTTGAGTGGTTTAGATTTTTCATACAAAAGGATTTTCCCGCTAATTCCCGTTCCCGTGAGAATTTTGGGAATTCCTTTCTTAGTGCACCTCTACGGTACTTAAGGTACTTGCATGCCAAATTTCAATTGTCTAACTTGAGTGGTTTAGATTTTTCATACAAAAGGATTTTCCCGCTAATTCCCGTTCCCGTGAGAATTTTGGGAATTCCTTTCTTAGTGCACCTCTACGGTACTTAAGGTACTTGCATGCCAAATTTCAATTGTCTAACTTGAGTGGTTTAGATTTTTCATACAAAAGGATTTTCCCGCTAACTACCGTTCCCGTGGGAATTTTGTAATATCCTGTTGCAACTTAGCTTTAAGTTTACTAAAGTACCTGCATGCCAAATTTCAAACGTCTAACTTGAGTGGTTTAGATTTTTCATACAAAAGGATTTTCCCGTTAATTCGCGTTCCCGTGGGAATTTCGGGAATTCCTTTCTTAGTGCACCTCTACGGTACCTAAGGTACCTGCATGACAAATTTCAAAGGTCTAACTTGAGTGGTTTAGATTTTTCATACAAAAGGATTTTCCCGCTAATTCCCGTTCTCGTGGGAATTTCGGGAATTCCTTTTTTAGTGCACCTCTACGGTACTTAAGGTATCTGCATGCCAAATTTCAAACGTCTAACTTGAGTGGTTTAGATTTTTCATACAAAAGGATTTTCCCGCTAATTCCCGTTCCCGTGAGAATTTTGGGAATTCATTTCTTAGTGCACCTCTACGGTACTTAAGGTACCTGCATGCCAAATTTCAATTGTCTAACTTGAGTGGTTTAGATTTTTCATACAAAAGGATTTTCCCGCTAATTCCCGTTCCCGTGGGAATTTCGGGAATTCCTTTTTTAGTGCACCTCTACGGTACTTAAGGTATCTGCATGCCAAATTTCAAACGTCTAACTTGAGTGGTTTAGATTTTTCATACAAAAGGATTTTCCCGCTAATTCCCGTTCCCGTAGGATTTTCGGGAATTCCTTTCTTAGTATACCTCTACGGTATCTAAGGTACCTGCATGCCAAATTTCAAACGTCTAACTTGAGTGGTTTAGATTTTTCATACAAAAGAATTTCCCTTCACTACTCTGCTCCTATTGATTGTAGCGTGATGAAAAGTATACTATAACCTGTCCAGGAGTGTGAAGAATAATTGTACCAAGTTTCATTAAAATCCGTCCAGTAGGTTTTGTTTCTATAAGGAACATACAGACAGACAGACAGACAAAAATTTTACTGATTGCATTTTTGGCATCAGTATCGACCACTTATCACCCCCTGATAGTTATTTTGAAAAAATATTTAATATACAGAATTGACCTCTCTACAGATTTATTATAAGTATAGATTAAAATATCCCATACAAACTTTCAACCCCTATTTCAATCTCTTCGTCCCTTCTTTTCGCAATAAAAGGTATCCTATTTTCTTTCTCAGGGTCTAAAGATTGTCTGTGCTAAATTTAATCAAAATCGGTTGAGAGGTTTAAGCGGGAAAGCGTAACAGACAGACAGGACAGAGTTACTTTCGCATTTATAATATTAGTAAGGATTATTTTCCCTCGTTAAATAGTAAACAAACTAAGTGTAGGTGTTATAATTTCGTTGACGAACTGATTACCTATCCGTTTCTTTGTCTAAAATGAGTATTACCTTATTACTATGATTGATTACTGGGCTTAAAGTTCGTATAAATGTCTATCGAATTACCTCCTCAAGTTTAAAGCGTAGCTAGTCATGTAGTACTATATTAATTATGTGGTGTAAGTAATTAGATTTTATCTGTATGTAATGTAACAGTCAGTTGAATAAAAAAACTTATACAAATCAGATCAATTAATTGGCGTAATGTGATTCTAGAAAGAGTTTTAATGTTAATAGATAGCTAGCTATAGCTATGTGTAGGTTCCTGTAGGAATGAGATATAACTGTTTAATAAAGACAGTTGCATCAAAATTTTATCGTAAATTCCCTAAATTATGGCGCCTACCTACCCTCTAAGTTAGAAAAGTGATCAAATACTAACTTGAAGTCACTCAGTTTAAAAAAAAACATCGAAATCATTCCAGTAGCTATGGCGTCATGCGCTTCTTGACACGATCACGAAATCTAGATTTCCGCGGGAATGAGGTATTTTCCCGCCATAAAAAGTAGCCTGTGTCCGTGCCTAAGATCCTATCTTTAAATTAACCAAGTCTTATAAAATTCCGTTCAGACGTTAAGGCGTGAATGAGGCAAACTTTTAAAACAAACAATTAAAAATCACTAATCTAATTAGTTTTCTGTCTACTGCCTACGCCTTAAGTACGATAGCATAAATATTAATAGGCCATATCCTTTTCTAGATTACTATCTATCAGCTAACTAAATTTCATCAAAATCCGTTGAGCCGTTTAGGCATGATAGACAAAACTCCCAGCAAAAACCATAAAAAAATCACTAACTCAATTCAGTTTTCTGCCTACTTCCTACCCCCTAAGTACGATGACGTGATCAATTTGATCGTACAACCGTTTTTAGATAACCAACTATTACCTTACTAAATTTCATTAAAATCCGTTCAGCCGTTTAGACGTGAAAGGGCAAAAGTCCCAACAAAAACGACTATAAATCAATTTAGTTATCTGACAACTGCCTACCCCCTAAGAACGATGGCGTGATTATTTATAGCCTATGACCATTTCTAGGTTATCATCTATCACCATACCAAATTTCATCAAAATCCGTTGAGCCGTTTAGGCGTGAAAGAGTAACAGACAGACAGACAGAGTTACTTTCGCATTTATAATATTAGTAGGGACTAGTAGGGATGTATGTTAGGAAAAATTTACACTTATATTTAAGAAACTGTGATAAGCACAAATACAACCTAAGGAATAAGAACAAATTAGCAGTTCCTAGTTCCAGACTATCCAAAATTAGCACATCATTTGTAGCGCTGTATGTGCGATACTATAATAAGATACCAGAAGATGTACTAGGCCTTTCGGGAAACATGTTTAAGAATGTTATAAAAACTACTTTAATCAGTAAAGCTTATTATAAAGTAGGAGACTATCTTAAAGATAATAATATTAAATGGATTACTTCAGCTCAACACAAGAAAGACAAGAATGTTTGCAATAAAAACTTGGCCCTAAAATACTGAATTAGAAATAACTTAGTGGATTAAATAGGATTGTGAAACACTTGATGATATTTGAACAGTAGAGTACTTTTTTTTTATATCCAGGCGGAGGATTGTTGAGCTTCTTTATATAAGTGGTGCATGCTCGCCTCGAAATGTTCGTGTACGCGGTGGCGTCCGGAAGTCGGGTCGCACCTTTCCCTCAAAAATGTGCGAAGGGAGCGATGGCTGGCTTTCGCGTCAACTCGTGATCGGGTGCTGCGTATGTGGACAGGCCTGCTTCTGTCAGGGAGCTCATAAAACACTGTTTCTGTGATAAAGTCACATAAACTCTTTATGTTTCACTTTCCTTCCACCGACTGTAATTGGAATACCATTGTATTTAAGTCTATAAATTATGTAATACAAACTGGATTAAAAGAAAAGAAAGGAAAACATGAAACAGTAGGACTAGGGCCCTGTGCTGGGAGGTTTTCTGGCCACGTCTTTCCCTCAGTGTTACAGATTCCGATGTGGTAGTAGTTTTACAGCTAGTTACATAATATGTAATTTAATTATGTTTGACGTTCAAAAAGCGCTAACTTTGTAAGCCAATTTTGAAAAATAAATATTTTTGAATTTTTTTGAATTTTTTGAATTTTTGAACTTTTTCTTACAGGCATCGTTGGAAACAGGTCTGAGATCATCAGATCTCAGACGACAGGTACAATTTTACGCTAAAGATAGGGCCCGATAGGAGTAGGATGTGTCAAAAGTGTGTAGGGAAGCTTGCGAACGTAGGGACCATGTGCTGCTTGTGATTGTTTACCCTTGTTTGTGTTTTGTTATTATTTATGTTATTTTATGTAGTTTATGTATGTTTATCTATTTAACTTTTTGACTGACACTTTACTGACGCGTAGGGAATGACTGCTTGCGATATATTCTGACTGGATTTATCTTATTGGTTATGTTTGGGCTGTGTGTCAATGTTTACAATGAAAATTGTACATATTGCCGCATAGACTGAACAAAAATGTTCTTCTTGTAGTTCTGTGTGTTGCGATTCACATTTCGAGGTAATATAATTATTGCCTGGAGATGGGGAATCAGTATGCAGAATGAGGTATCCTTGTTTTAGAGGTAACCTCATGGATTTAGATTTTTACCTTATATTGTGAACCTAGACTGTTGGTCCAGGTTGGATTGTAATCTTGCTGTGTTTTATTGTAGTTAGAATTCCCTTGAGGATTCTATTCGAAAACCAATCTAAAGTTACACAGGGTGAACCTTTATGGTTTACGGCCTGCTACCTCACTGTGTCAATGTAGAATAATTGTAGGAACAGTTGTTGTTACCACTGTAACATGGTTCCGGATTGTTCTATAGTGGTGCTTTGGGAGATACAGCTATCTACAGAAGTGGTGCGGTGAGATATTATTATCCATGACCTTCTTTCTGATATTGGGACAGGATGACCATCCGCCAATATGAGATGAAGCTAGATAATCAGTATCGAGCCAGCGCTGCGACTTGGATAGTCAGGTTGGATTGCCTCCTCCTGATGAGCGGTTGTGCGTGGCGATGCTTTCGAGTATGAAGACTCTAGCCGATGCCATATAATCAGTATTGTATGGTATGGGTCAACTATGTCCTCTTGTGTTATGATGTAAATTTATTACGACCCTCTCTGGACCTATCAGTTTATTGTGGCTTATTAAGCCATGTAAATAATACAATTAATTACTAATTTGAATTGAATTATAAAAAAGTCTGGATACCATGAGATGAAGGTAATGGTATTGATAATGGCTTTTGAATCCATACTAATATTATAAATGCGAAAGTAACTCTGTCTGTCTGTCTGTCTGTCTGTCTGTCTGTCTGTCTGTCTGTCTGTCTGTCTGTTACTCTTTCACGCCTAAACGGCTCAACGGATTTTGATGAAATTTGGTATGGTGATAGATGATAACCTAGAAATGGTCATAGGCTATAAATAATCACGCCATCGTTCTTAGGGGGTAGGCAGTTGGCAGATAACTAAATTGATTTAGTGATTTGTAGTCGTTTTTGTTGGGACTTTTGCTCTTTCACGTCTAAACGGCTGAACGGATTTTAATGAAATTTAGTAAGGTAATAGTTGGTTATCTAAAAACGGTTGTACGAGCAAATTGATCACGTCATCGTACTTAGGGGGTAGGAAGTAGGCAGAAAACTGAATTGAGTTAGTGATTTTTTTATAGTTTTTGCTGGGAGTTTTGTCTATCATGCCTAAACGGCTCAACGGATTTTGATGAAATTTAGTTAGCTGATAGATAGTAATCTAGAAAAGGATATGGCCTATTAATATTTATGCTATCGTACTTAAGGCGTAGGCAGTAGACAGAAAACTAGGTTAGTGATTTTTAATTGTTTGTTTTAAAAGTTTGCCTCATTCACGCCTTAACGTCTGAACGGAATTTTATAAGACTTGATTAATTTAAAGATAGGATCTTAGGCACGGACACAGGCTACTTTTTATGGCGGGAAAATACCTCATTCCCGCGGAAATCTAGATTTCGTGATCGTGTCAAGAAGCGCATGACGCCATAGCTACTGTAATGATTTCGATGTTTTTTTTTTAAACTGAGTGACCTCAAGTTAGTATTTGATCACTTTTCTAACTTAGAGGGTAGGTAGGCGCCATAATTTAGGGAATTTATGATAAAATTTTGATGCAACTGTCTTTATTAAACAGTTATATCTCATTCCTACAGGAACCTACACATAGCTATAGCTAGCTATCTATTAACATTAAAACTCTTTCTAGAATCACATTACGCCAATTAATTGATCTGATTTGTATAAGTTTTTTTATTCAACTGACTGTTACATTACATACAGATAAAATCTAATTACTTACACCACATAATTAATATAGTACTACATGACTAGCTACGCTTTAAACTTGAGGAGGTAATTCGATAGACATTTATACGAACTTTAAGCCCAATCAATCATAGTAATAAGGTAATACTCATTTTAGACAAAGAAACGGATAGGTAATCAGTTCGTCAACGAAATTATAACACCTACACTTAGTTTGTTTACTATTTAACGAGGGAAAATAATCCTTACTAATATTATAAATGCGAAAGTAACTCTGTCTGTCTGTCTGTCTGTTACGCTTTCCCGCTTAAACCTCTCAACCGATTTTGATTAAATTTAGCACAGACAATCTTTAGACCCTGAGAAAGGACATAGGATACCTTTTATTGCGAAAAGAAGGGACGAAGAGATTGAAATAGGGGTTGAAAGTTTGTATGGGATATTTTAATTTTAAAATATAAACCATGAAACTTTATATTTAAGCACTTGATAAAAAATAATTAAACATTTGTTCTAGCGTTGCTGAAATTTCGACCAGTGAGGGGGTGAAATGAGGGTTGAAAGTTTGTATGGGAGTTCGTCATTTTTGGGGATAAAACCACGAAACTTTATATTTAGGAACTTGATAAGAAATAAAAAAACAATTTGTTAAAGCGTTTTTGAAAATTCGATCTTTGAGGGGATGAAATAGGTGTTGAAATTTTTTATGAGGTTCGTCATTTTTCAAGATAAAAATATTAAATTTTGTGTTTAGGCACTAAATAACAAACAAAAAATCGTTTGTTCAAGCATTTTGAAATTTTTACCAGTATGGGGGTGAAATACGGGTTGAATGTTTGTATGGGTATTCGTCATTTTTGAAGATAAAACCATGAAACTTGGTACGTAGGTCTCTTAGGATGTGCAGAGTTTTTCCGGATACAAACGGATTTTCCGAAATTCGAACGGAACGGAACGGATTCGGAACGGGAACTACGAAGCCAAACTTTTTGTATACAAAATATTAACCACTGAACCTAGGAACATGATATTTAGTAGTTTTGGGTGTATCAAGTTAAAAAAATTTGGCTTTTGTAGATAAAGTTCCTTTTAACGAATACTCTGCATCGCCGCCACTGCCGTCGGTCGTCGTTCGTCGTCGCGCACATTCGCCGAAGTGTGGCGGCAGTCAACGGCGCTGTCTTGTGGTGGGGGAGCGCACGTGGTGTATACGTGGCCTGCTCGCGAGTGTCGAGTCCAAACAATTTCTACATTTTAACAAATAATAACAAAATAGCAAACGTTGTGTACAAAAAAGTTTTAAATTAGGTCATTTTAAAATATTTTTGTACACAACGTGACGCTGACCCCTGTAAGTGTCTTGGACATAAGGGACCGATAAATATTCCTAGGTAATTTCTGCCACTCAATGGAATACATAGGTACTTTATAACGACTGTAAACAGATATTTTTTATTTTTTTTAAATATACCTACTTACTCTCTTTTAATCACATGCTATACCGTTCCTTTTATATAATCCTTAATATTCAAATTATAAGTACGCAGACGAAGTCGCGGGTACCAGCTAGTAAATTTATATACTTGAATCTGTGTTGTTATTTCACCTATGTGACTTAACATGACTTCTTATATACTTACTTACTTGTATTGTCCGGGCCTGCCTGGCTTGATTACACTGATATACAAACCAATTCAACACAATTTATTTGTGTTATTTTACTATTCATCTACCTGATAATACCTTAATGTCACTGCTGCTAGTTTGTGATATACCTAACTTTACAACCTATACCTTGTCCAGGAGTTTACCTGGCCTGATTTCACTATGCAACTTGTTTGCTTACTAATATGTAATATTATTGCAATAATGCATTTATGCATAACAATTACATCCAGTTTGACTGCATATATTCTTGTGATTCATGGTTGGTGTCATATTCATGACCATCCATCTCACACTCATACTTATTCCTATGGCTGGTGTTATTGCAATGCCGCTGAAGCCATAGTAGGGACGTTAGGGACATTTTTGCTTAGTATACTCGGGGTCAATCCAGTTCGGTAGTCTCTGCTTCTGTTGATCCTCTTGCACTGTGGTGTATTGGGGGGAGGACAGTGATGAGTAGCTGCGTATTGCCTTCGGTTGCTAAGTCGCTCATTCGTTTTGTTAGGGACCTTTTGCTTAGTATATTTGGGGTCAATCCAGTTCGGTAGTCACTGCTTCTGTTGATCCTCTTGCACTGTGGTGTATTGGGGGGAGGACAGTGATGAGTAGCTGCATATTGGCTTCCGGTTGCTAAGTCGCTCACATACTTACCTTTTTACGCCATGGCTATGGTGCTAGCTATGCATCACAATGAGTTGTGTTGTTAGATTGGATGTAAATCTGTCTAACTTAAATATTTTTTTTTACATATATGAAATTGGTGTTGGGAAGCTCTTCCCTTACCTACCAACTATTTACCTAATGCTCCTGATATGTCACATATTTTATGTGCTTATCATTTCATAAAAAAAACCTATTTGTTCTTTCGGAGAGGGGCCTAAACCAGGGTAGGGCCTCATTCGCCGGTGAGCGTGGTCGGGGCTCGGAACGGCACCCTATATCATTACATTGTTGGTATGGGATTCTAATCCTTTTCCTGTGTGTTCCTAGATCTTTTACAATAATAATACCTAATCCCTAAACATATTTTAAATAACTAACTTATTTTTTACCTTCTTGTAAGTCTCACTTGTTTAATTTGTTTAATTATAAGCTTTAATCAGTGTCATTAAGTTTAGGTTTGCTTGGCGTTGACTTGACTGTTTGTAAACTAGAAATATTTATAATATCTTACATTCCATTGCCCTATTACTTAGATAATTCTTTGACTTTCTCATATACCATAGCGACATAATTATAACCTATTTGTATTGTTATTAAGTATATATGTAGTACTAGCTTTTGCCCGCGACTTCGTCCGCGTGGCGTGTTATATAAGAGAGAGATCTTTGTGTGTGTAGGAGTGCATACTTATGCAGTTTAGATTTTTTCATAAGTACATTTTTTTTTCCCAATAACTCCCATTTTTCAAAATACAGCCAAAAATAAACTTTATATTTACTAAGGTATGCATGCGTGCTAGATTGAATCAATTGATTGAATTGTTTTTTTTTTAATTGATTGTTCATTGAGTTTTAATTTTAATACACACTTCCTCTCTTCCCTTCAACGTTGCTGTGCCCTATAGGGTCCATGTTTTAGTTCCTATGCCTATGTAACACCCTATTGTACTACATGGAATGCAATAAATAATTTAATTGAATTGAAAATATCTATCTTACGCGGTTTCGATTTTTTCATACAAATGTTTTTTTCCCACTAACTCCCGTTTCCGTGGGAATTTTGCAATATCCTGTTGCAACTAAGCTTTAAGTTAACTAAGGTACCTGCATGCCAAATTTCAAGCGTCTAACTTAAGCGGTTTAGATTTTTCATACAAAAAGATTTTCCCGCTAATTTCCGTTGCCGTGGGAATTCCGGGAATTCCTTTCTTAGTGCACCTCTACGGTACCTAAGCTATGTCCCTTCCAAATTTCAAATGCCTACGTTTAGCCGTTCAGGCTATGCGTTGATATATGTCAGTCACTGAGTCAGTCAGTTTCTCTTTTTTATTTAGATTTGATTTTTTCATACAAATGTTTTTTCCCGCTAACTACCGTTCCCGTGGGAATTTTGTAATATCCTGTTGCAACTAAGCTTTAAGTTTACTAAAGTACCTGCATGCCAAATTTCAAACGTCTAACTTGAGTGGTTTAGATTTTTCATACAAAAGGATTTTCCCGTTAATTCGCGTTCCCGTGGGAATTTGTGAATTCCTTTCTTAGTGCACCTCCACGGTACCTAAGGTACCTGCATGACAAATTTCAAAGGTCTAACTTGAGTGGTTTAGATTTTTCATACAAAAGGATTTTCCCGCTAATTCCCGTTCTCGTAGGAATTTCGGGAATTCCTTTCTTAGTGCACCACTACGGTACTTAAGGTATCTGCATGCCAAATTTCAAACGTCTAACTTGAGTAGTTTAGATTTTTCATACAAAAGGATTTTCCCGCTAACTACCGTTCCCGTGAGAATTTTGGGAATTCCTTTCTTAGTGCACCTCTACGGTACCTAAGCTATGTCCCTTCCAAATTTCAAATGCCTACGTTTAGCCGTTCAGGCTATGCGTTGATATATGTCAGTCACTGAGTCAGTCAGTTTCTCCTTTTATTTAGATTTGATTTTTTCATACAAATGTTTTTTCCCGCTAACTACCGTTCCCGTGGGAATTTTGTAATATCCAGTTGCAACTAAGCTTTAAGTTTACTACAGTACCTGCATGCCAAATTTCAAACGTCTAACTTGAGTGGTTTAGATTTTTCATACAAAAGGATTTTCCCGCTAATTCCCGTTCTCGTGGGAATTTCGGGAATTCCTTTCTTAGTGCACCACTACGGTACTTAAGGTATCTGCATGCCAAATTTCAAACGTCTAACTTGAGTGGTTTAGATTTTTCATACAAAAGGATTTTCCCGCTAATTCCCGTTCCCGTGAGAATTTTGGGAATTCCTTTCTTAGTGCACCTCTACGGTACTTAAGGTACTTGCATGCCAAATTTCAATTGTCTAACTTGAGTGGTTTAGATTTTTCATACAAAAGGATTTTCCCGCTAACTACCGTTCCCGTGGGAATTTTGTAATATCCTGTTGCAACTAAGCTTTAAGTTTACTAAAGTACCTGCATGCCAAATTTCAAACGTCTAACTTGAGTGGTTTAGATTTTTCATACAAAAGGATTTTCCCGTTAATTCGCGTTCCCGTGGGAATTTCGGGAATTCCTTTCTTAGTGCACCTCCACGGTACCTAAGGTACCTGCATGACAAATTTCAAAGGTCTAACTTGAGTGGTTTAGATTTTTCATACAAAAGGATTTTCCCGCTAATTCCCGTTCTCGTGGGAATTTCGGGAATTCCTTTCTTAGTGCACCTCTACGGTAATCAAGGTATCTGCATGCCAAATTTCAAACGTCTAACTTGAGTGGTTTAGATTTTTCATACAAAAGGATTTTCCCGCTAATTCCCGTTCCCGTGGGAATTTCGGGAATTCCTTTCTTAGTACACCTCTACGGTATCTAAGGTACCTGCATGCCAAATTTCAATTGTCTAACTTGAGTGGTTTAGATTTTTCATACAAAAGGATTTTCCCGCTAATTCCCGTTCCCGTGGGAATTTCGGGAATTCCTTTCTTAGTACACCTCTACGGTATCTAAGGTACCTGCATGCCAAATTTCAAACGTCTAACTTGAGTGGTTTAGATTTTTCATACAAAAGGATTTTCCCGCTAATTCCCGTTCCCGTAGGATTTTCGGGAATTCCTTTCTTAGTATACCTCTACGGTATCTAAGGTACCTGCATGCCAAATTTCAAACGTCTAACTTGAGTGGTTTAGATTTTTCATACAAAAGAATTTCCCTTCACTACTCTGCTCCTATTGATTGTAGCGTGATGAAAAGTAAACTATAACCTGTCCAGGAGTGTGAAGAATAATTGTACCAAGTTTCATTAAAATCCGTCCAGTAGGTTTTGTTTCTATAAGGAACATACAGACAGACAGACAGACAGACAGACAAAAATTTTACTGATTGCATTTTTGGCATCAGTATCGACCACTTATCACCCCCTGATAGTTATTTTGAAAAAATATTTAATGTACAGAATTGACCTCTCTACAGATTTATTATAAGTATAGATATTAAGTTAGTTTTATTCTTTATTTACATGCCCTCAATAACATGCATTCATATCTGACTCAGCTACCTTCATATAAAAGAATTTGAGTTACTACAAAACACAACATAAGGTCCTACTTTTATACTAGACGATCACAACAATAATATTGGCCATTTTAATCACTTAGTTTGACTATAACCCAGGGTCGACTCCTGGTCAGTTTAGTCGTGGATTGAGTGTGTGGGATTTATTTATATGTCGTAACAGTGGGTCGTCGTAACATCATCATCAGAATGGAGGGTGGGCGTTAGAAGACAATAATGGCCGTCATCAGTATCACAATCATTTTATTTACTTCCACATAGTTTTTGTATCACGATTAAATAAAGTCACCGCACACTCACGGCAACGTCACGGTATTCGTAACGGTTACACAGTCTCTCGTTATCTAGCGCGCATAAGGACATTAGCGCGAAGGGGCCCTCCACCACCCATGGTTCCTATATTCGGACCGAATCATCGGGACATGCGAACGTACTTGCTAGGCGCTCTTTTCCGATCACATTCTTGACGTCCCTACAAGTTATAGGTGAGCGACTATATAGCACTCCACGTTCCGATCGTAATTATTCGACACGTCCGCTCATGACGATGGTTAGCGGTAGACTGCCCGACTAGAACGGCAGTGCACGTCCGCTCGACACGACGACTCTGTAGTGACTCCCCGACTTCACTCCGCTCTGCTCGTACGCCACCTTTCGTCGGAGCGTTGCAACTTCATGACGGAAGTGATGTAACTTCATTTTATTTTCCGATTTGATCAATTTCTCTTCTTAATTCATAACTAACTCCGACACGGCCATCCTGCGTGACACACGTCCTCGTGTGTTAATCTGAAACAATATACCACAGCACAGTATCCAAGTTCGCTCGGTCATTCCTGACCTAACATGAGACTCTATATAGGACTCTGCATGAGCTCTACTTGTGACTCTACACGAGCTCTACTTGTGACTCTACACAAGCTCTACTTGTGACTCTACACGAGCTCTACTTGTGACTCTACACGAGTTCTACTTGTGACTCTACACGAGCTCTACTTATGACTCTACATGAGCTCTACTTTTGACTCTACATGAGCTCTACTTTTGACTCTACATTAGATCTACTTTTGACTCTACAAGAGCTCTACTTGTGACTCTACATGAGCTCACATTACATCATGATAAATCATCAACTAACAATACACGGACCATTGACCAGTATTCACACACTATAAACAACCAAACTTGAAAATCCAATTACTCTTTACACGTCTGTCGTTACTATCACCTAAACGAGCGATAGTAACTCATGCCACTCTACTGAGTGACGATATCTCACAACCAGGCGTCACTACCACCTAAATCGAGCGGTAGCAACTCATGCCACTCTACTGAGTGACGATATCTCACAACCAGGCGTCACTACCACCTAAATCGAGCGGCAGCAACTCATGCCACTCTACTGAGTGACGATATCTCACAACCAGGCGTCACTA
This sequence comes from Pectinophora gossypiella, assembly GCF_024362695.1. Classification (NCBI taxonomy): domain Eukaryota; kingdom Metazoa; phylum Arthropoda; class Insecta; order Lepidoptera; family Gelechiidae; genus Pectinophora; species Pectinophora gossypiella. Next base: position 53,312 of record NW_026063263.1, on the reverse strand, counting down.
CCACCTAAATCGAGCGGTAGCAACTCATGCCACTTACACCAAGTGACGATATCTCACCACAGTCGTTGCTGCCACCTAAATCGAGCGACAGCAACTCATGCCACTTACACCAAGTGACGATATCTCAACACAGTCGTTGCTGCCACCTAAATCGAGCGACAGCAACTCATGCCACTTACACCAAGTGACGATATCCCAACACAGTCGTTACTGCCACCTAAATCGAGCGACAGTAACTCATGCCACTTACACCAAGTGACGATATCTCAACACAGCTAGCACACAAACTTTACATCTTAGTTGGCAGAATAGTGGTCAATGGGTTACAAAATTTCTTTTACATCACCAATTTCTAATTCGTGTAGGTTGCCTAATTCTACCGGAGGTCAACCTGACTTAGATTCAGGTACAATGTCATGACCAAATACAAAGTCAACATGACATCCAGGCCTCGACCGCATACCTGTAGTTTCTAAGACGAGCAGCACAAAAGTGGCTGCAGCCCCGAACACTACAAGTGCGCAGCTCCCTATCAGAGTTGCTCCGAAACAGGTCAATGGGTTACACAATTTCTTCTACATCACTAATTTCTAATTCGTGTAGTTTGCCTAATTCTACCGGAGGTCAACTTGACTTAGATTCAGGTACAATATCATGACCAAATACAAAGTCAACATGACATCCAGGCCTCGACCGCATACCTGTAGTTTCTAAGACGAGCAGCACAAAAGTGGCTGCAGCCCCGAACGCTATAAGTGCGCAGCTTCCTATCAGAGTTGCTCCGAAACAGGTCAATCATAGCTTTCATTGCTCAATTAAATCAACCAACATTACACATCTACTGCAAAGCACAACAGGCTGTAATATTCCTCCCCAAACTGCGGTTACGCTACAAAACAGTCATGAGTCACACCATCCCCTCCCGGGATGGCCACCTTGGTCCACGACCACAAAACGACAGAGCACCCTGGCTCTCTCTCACACACACACACAAGTCATAAAGTCACAATGTAGCGACCAACACCTCGAAGAAATATTACGGCACTTACACAATTACCGATTCGGTATGATCATCATTTAGAATGTTTTGCTCTAATTTTCTTTCTAATGATTTACTCTGTTTCGGGCATTTTCCAAGCCTATTTCATTTAATCATAATCCAAATCATTTTACTTCGCAATGTTTACTTCACTTCATTACGATTTCCAATTTAACTAAAGTAAAAGAGAACTTTCTGCACTATATTCGTTTGTATCCTATTACAACTTCCCATATTTCAAATCAGGTAAAACAGATACGACTCACCGGGACGTATAAGAATTTCCAATAGAAGATCAACCACTGGTCTTGTGACGTGGTTTAGGTCTTCAACAGCACCAGCGCAACAAGTCCGGCTGGTATACAACGCGCTGCCATGATGTCGTCACTTTACACGGCTACGGCTCAGCCCGCGCCATTTTCATCCCCGCTTGCAATCCACCAGTTGCCGAACCACGTGACAAATTATAACATGAAACAAAAGAATTCACTGTATTACCGTATTCACATGACTTTCTTTCAATCGGTTTAAAAAGATTACAAATAAAGAATATTGAATATTGAAACATTTGATGAATGACGGTAGATTACAAAACACGTTATTTAACGAGACTCAATTATCATGTCATGATTAATTTATTTTTGCTTGGAGTCAGAAAATACAACTTTGATCACGCGGGTTATGCGTGTCTACACCAATTCGAAATATTTTTTAAACCAAAATACAAAGATTTGACGATGATGAAAACAGATTGGAAAACGCGGTGTGATTGACATGGATTGACACAATACGAGTATGTCTCGTCAATTTTATTTTTAAACAAAGGGAAATAGTAATTTCCAAGTTAATTTTTAATTAATTTCCTCATTATTAGAAACGAAAATTCACATAGCAATGAAGTCAATAACAATAAGGTTCCAGTATGAAAACGACTCACCGTAATAACAGTTTTCAAGTTGAGGTACCATAATTTCAAACACGACTGCACACAGTATGGAAATATTGTGATGTTCACGCCATCATATCTTACGGCATGTAGTGAAGCCGATCATTGGCAAGGTTCATTTCAAATTCAGGTCCATTTTCAAATTCAGTCATGGATGGACACTACATCTTCATCACGTGATCACACGAATGTGATAGTCATCATTATCTTCTTCTGATTGTGATAATCGAAGCTTGCATTGTCTTGTTGTGAACGTCGCATCACATTGTCTTCATCCAAGTTCACTAATCCCACTTCTGATGTCGTAACAGTGGGTGTCGTAACATCATCATCAGAATGGAGGGTGGGCGTTAGAAGACAATAATGGCCGTCATCAGTATCACAATCATTTTATTTACTTCCACATAGTTTTTGTATCACGATTAAATAAAGTCACAGCACACTCACGGCAACGTCACGGTATTCGTAACGGTTACACAGTCTCTCGTTATCTAGCGCGCATAAGGACGTTAGCGCGAAGGGGCCCTCCACCACCCATGGTTCCTATATTCGGACCGAATCATCGGGACATGCGAACGTACTTGCTAGGCGCTCTTTTCCGATCACATTCTTGACGTCCCTACAAGTTATAGGTGAGCGACTATATAGCACTCCACGTTCCGATCGTAATTATTCGACACGTCCGCTCATGACGATGGTTAGCGGTAGACTGCCCGACTAGAACGGCAGTGCACGTCCGCTCGACACGACGACTCTGTAGTGACTCCCCGACTTCACTCCGCTCTGCTCGTACGCCACCTTTCGTCGGAGCGTTGCAACTTCATGGCGGAAGTGATGTAACTTCATTTTATTTTCCGATTTGATCAATTTCTCTTCTTAATTCATAACTAACTCCGACATATATTTATTAAGTATAAGTAAGGGGGGGGGGGGGGGGTTGTTACATTGTCAAATAGATAAGTATTATGAATATTGTAAGCGAGAATTTTTAGGAATTACTTAATACATATATGACAAATGAATTAAATGTGATATCTAAAAGCAATAATTATTTAGACTCTAGCGACGACTATTTTAAAATAATTGACGATATGTATTGTAAAATTATTAATATTCAACAATTAGCTGCCATTAACAGTTCAATTGCGCAATCTTCTAGTAAAAGAAAACGTGTTCCTTTGGTTGGATGGAACCTTCATGTTCAGGAAAGCCACTCAACTGCGCGTGTTCACTATGACGTTTGGTTGATGGCAGGCAAGCCGGCCACAGGTGACATGTATGACAAGATGGTGAATAGTAGAAAGAATTTTAAAAATAAAGTAAAATGGTGTATTATGAATGAAGAGACTATTAAGATGGATATACTGGCAATGCATAAAGAGGAAAAAAACTTCTCGAAATTTTGGAATGCTACAAAGAAACTACAAAAGAAACAAAGTCTGCCTGTTGCTGTGGACGGTTTGCAACAACCGAAGGAGATAGCCGAGTTATTTGTTCGTCAGTTTAAAAAAGAACCACTGCCTACACAGCAGCGGACTGAGAACAAAATTCATCCGGTTTCTGAGGAATCGGTGATGCAGTTTACTGTTGACGATGTTGTTAAGGCGATACGTGGTATGAAAAGGGGCAAGTCTCCTGGACATGACAATCTGAGTATAGAGCACGTCCTTTACGCGGGAGAGCCGCTGTGGTCGTTGTTATTTGTGATTTACATTTTTTTTGTAAAGTACTCATACCTACCTGACCCTCTTATGCGAACAGTGGTCGTGCCTATAGTTAAGAAGAGAACAGGAGACTTGAGTTCGTCGAATAACTATCGGCCTATCTCCCTAGGAACTGTCGTGGGCAGGGTGTTTGAGAGGCTGCTACGGCCCGAATTGCTACGAAACCTGGATATTGAGGATGCACAGTTTGGCTTCAGGCCTGGTGTGTCAACAGATTCGGCGATTGTCAGTTTAAAGTACGCAATGGACTATTACGTTAATCGTGATACGCCAGTTTATGCCTGCTTTCTGGACCTCAGCAGCGCGTTTGACCTGGTGAATTATGAAATTCTTTGGACCAAACTGCGCGGCTTTGGGGTACCTGAATCAATCGTTCGACTGTTGGCATACTGGTACGGACAGACGAACTATGTGAGATGGGGCGACACGACTTCCAACGCATACAGGTTGGAATGCGGTGTGCATCAAGGTGGGTTAACCTCTCCGGACTTATTCAACGCGTATGTGAACGGGCTGATCGGTGAACTGAGGAGCACTGGTGTCGGTTGCCATATTGACGGTGTTTGTTTTAATAACCTCAGTTACGCGGATGACATGGTGCTCCTCAGTCCATCGATTGGTGGACTCAGAAAACTTTTGTCTGTCTGTGAGAGTTATGCTAGCTCTCACGGATTAAAGTACAATGTGGCAAAAACGGAGATGCTCGTTTTCAGGAGTGGAAAATTTCCGGAGAGTATACCCCAAGTGTTTTTGAACGGATCGGCAATTCGGCTTGTGCAGCAGTTCAAATATCTTGGTCACATCGTTACTGGAGACCGCAAGGATGATCTCGATATGGAGCGGGAAAGACGGGCATTGTCGGTTCGGTATAACATGCTTGCGCGCCGATTTGCAAAATGTAGTAGTGAAGTGAAGGGCACACTCTTTAGGGCCTTTTGTCAGTGCTTCTACACCTGCCAATTATGGTATAGACACAAGAGGGCGTCCTTTAGCACCATAAGAGTGCAGTATAATGACGCATATCGCATTCTTATGAAGCTTCCTCGCTTTTGTAGCGCGTCCAGCATGTTTGCCGAGGCGAGAATGCCCGACTTTTTTGCTATTGTTAGGGCACGTATATCTTCATTTTGGGACAGATTGCGTTGCTCTGATAATAGCATGCTTAAAGTTGTTAGCCGAGACTTGACTAGCCCGATGATACGGTACTGGATCAAAGTACATCGGGAATCAAATAAAAAATGATCGCACCACATTTATTTTGTGTTGTTTTTTTTTTTTTTTGTGTTATAGACGGTAGGTACTATTGTACCTTTAAGTAATTTGTATTATACAATTATATTTATTATCTAATTAGTGGGTTTTTACCTTTAATAAAAACATTTTTTTTTATTTATTTATTTTAGTCATTTCTTCAAAGCCTGCTTACGACAACACAATAGATGGTGTCGAATACCATTCCTACAAACCATATATAACAAGTTTCAACAGGAATGATGAAATTCGAATACCTATAAACCAGCAAGATTTATGTATTTTACCATCAGCAAGCACTTTGTATTTGGAAGGGGTTCTAAACGTTCTGAAGCCTGGCACACCAGAACCGATATCGGCATCAAGTATTGAATTTACAAACAATGCTTTACTGTACTTATTCCAAGATATTAGGTACTAGCTTTTGCCCGCGACTTCGTCCGCGTGGCGTGTTATATAAGAGAGAGATCTTTGTGTGTGTGGGAGTGCATATCAAATTTCAAGCATCTAACTTATGCAGTTTAGATTTTTTCATACAATTTTTTTCCCAATAACTCCCATTTTTCAAAATACAGCCAAAAATAAACTTTATATTTACTAAGGTATGCATGCATGCTAGATTGAATCAATTGATTGAATTGATTTTTTTTTAATTGATTGTTCATTGAGTTTTAATTTTAATACACACTTCCTCTCTTCCCTTCAACGTTGCTGTGCCCTACAGGGTCCATGTTTTAGTTCCTATGCCTATGTAACACCCCATTGTACTACATGGAATGCAATAAATAATTTAATTGAATTGAATTGAAAACATCTATCTTACGCGGTTTCGATTTTTTCATACAAATGTTTTTTTCCCGCTAACTCCCGTTTCCGTGGGAATTTTGCAATATCCTGTTGCAACTAAGGTTTAAGTTAACTAAGGTACCTGCATGCCAAATTTCAAGCGTCTAACTTAAGCGGTTTAGATTTTTCATACAAAAGGATTTTCCCGCTAATTTCCGTTCCCGTGGGAATTCCGGGAATTCCTTTCTTAGTGCACCTCTACGGTACCTAAGCTATGTCCCTTCCAAATTTCAAATGCCTACATTTAGCCGTTCAGGCTATGCGTTGATATGTCAGTCACTGAGTCAGTCAGTTTCTCCTTTTATTTAGATTTGATTTTTTCATACAAATGTTTTTTCCCGCTAACTACCGTTCCCGTGGGAATTTTGTAATATTCTGTTGCAACTATGCTTTAAGTTTACTAAAGTACCTGCATGCCAAATTTCAAACGTCTAACTTGAGTGGTTTAGATTTTTCATAAAAAAGGATTTTCCCGCTAATTCCCGTTCCCGTGGGAATTTCGGGAATTCATTTCTTAGTACACCTCTACGGTGTCTAAGGTACCTGCGTGCCAAATTTTAAACATCTTACTTGAATGGTTTAGATTTTTCATACAAAAGGATTTTCCCGTTAATTCCCGTTCCCGTGGGAATTTCGGGAATTCCTTTCTTAGTGCACCTCCACGGTACCTAAGGTACCTGCATGACAAATTTCAAACGTCTAACTTGAATGGTTTAGATTTTTCATACAAAAGGATTTTCCCGCTAATTCCCGTTCTCGTGAGAATTTCGGGAATTCCTTTCTTAGTGCACCTCCACGGTACCTAAGGTATCTGCATGCTAAATTTCAAATGTCTAACTTGAGTGGTTTAGATTTTTCATACAAAAGGTATTTCCCGCTAATTCCCGTTCCCGGTGAGAATTTTGGGAATTCCTTTCTTAGTGCACCTCTGCGGTACCTATGGTACCTGCATGCCAAATTTCAAACGTCTAACTTGAGTGGTTTAGATTTTTCATACAAAAGGATTTTCCCGCTAATTCCCGTTCCCGTGGGAATTTCGGGAATTCCTTTCTTAGTACACCTCTACGGTATTTAAGGTACCTGCATGACAAATTTCAAACATCTAACTTGAATGGTTTAGATTTTTCATACAAAAATATTTTTCCGCTAATTCCCGTTCCCGTGGGAATTTCGGGAATTCCTTTCTTAGTGCACCTCTACGTTATCTAAGGTACCTGCATGCCAAATTTCAAAAGTCTAACTTGAGTGGTTTAGATTTTTCATACAAAAGGATTTTCCCGCTAATTCCCGTTCCCGTGGGAATTTCGGGAATTCCTTTCTTAGTGCACCTCTACGTTATCTAAGGTACCTGCATGCCAAATTTCAAAAGTCTAACTTGAGTGGTTTAGGTTTTTCATACAAAAGGATTTCCCTTCACTACTCTGCTCCTATTGATTGTAGCGTGATGAAAAGTATACTATGACCTGTCCAGGAGTGTGAAGAATAATTGTACCAAGTTTCATTAAAATCCGTCCAGTAGTTTTTGTTTCTATAAGGAACATACAGACAGACAGACAGACAGACAGACAGACAGACAGACAAAAATTTTACTGATTGCATTTTTGGCATCAGTATCGATCACTTATCACCCCCTGATAGTTATTTTGAAAAAATATTTAATGTACAGAATTGACCTCTCTACAGATTTATTATAAGTATAGATGAACTCAATGGAGTAGAGATCGATAGAGTTAAAAACGCGGGAATTACAACTACAATTAAAGCTTTACTATCTATGAATCAAAGCGATTCACGTGTGTCTAAAGTATGGGGCTGGGATATTAATGGTACTAAAAATGTAAACAATGGACGTTTTTCAGTTTCCATTCCTCTTACTCATATTCTTGGCTTCGCGGAAGATTATAAAAAAGTAATTATTAACTGTAAACATGAACTAATTATGTTGCGAAGTAATACGAATCTCAACACAGTGAAACTTAATACGGGTGAATACGTTGAAAATGTTCACATTGATATAATAGTATGGCGTGTCCCTCATGTAAAAGTTTCTGATATAGAAAGGATTAATTTATTGAAACTCTTGGAAAAAGATCGTGGAATTCAATTAGTATTTAGGAATTGGGATTTGTACGAATATCCTTTACTTCCACAGACTACAAAGCATACCTGGTCTATAAAAACGTCTTCTCAAATTGAAAAACCAAGATATGTAATTATAGGATTGCAAACGAAAAGAAAAAATAATGCAAATGCAGATATGTCTAGATTTGACCACTGTTACTTGCGTGACGCTAAAGTCTACCTCAATTCTACTTACTTTCCGTACGAAAATATAAATGTTGATTTTGCCGGTTATAAAATTGCTTTATTATATGAACAATATGTGAGATTCCAACAGTCTTATTACGGACGGCGAGCAGATCCTTTGCTAAGTGCTAAAGAGTTTAAAGAGATAGCTCCTCTCTTCGTCATTGACTGCTCACGCCAAGTCGACAATCTAAAAACAGGATCCGTGGACGTTCGGGTTGAGATAGAAAGTGACGAAATTATACCTGACGGAACATCTGCTTATTGCCTCATATTAAACGATAGTATCATTGAATACAAGCCTTTGAGTAATATAGTAAAAAAACTATCATGAACGACATTGTGATCGTCGATCTTTTGGGGTTTAAAGTTAAGAACGATTTTATTGTGAAGGAATTGGCTATAGCATATGCTGAATATACAGTAATGTTTTTAGTTAAACCCCCTAATCCTTTTAATTATTTAACAAAACAAGAAAAAAAACAAGTACGATGGCTAGAGGCAAATCATGGGATTTACTGGAGTGAAGGTTTCATTGACTATCGTGAATTTAAACGTATAATTGTAGAACAGCAATACTGATCAATTTGAAATTTAGCTAACGAGAACTTCTGGTAAAATTTAAATTTGCCTTTGAGATTTATTACTAAGCTAGAACTTGAATTATTGTTATCAAGAGTCTAATGCAACATTGTTTTTCCGAGGTTATGGAGAGATCTACCATGGTGGAACGTGGCCGAGCTCGTCAGCGAAAACGACGAAGGCTTCCTTCGCCATCTCCAGGGTCGCGACGCCGTTGCTTGAAGCCACGAAAGGAGCCTACCCCGTGGGTTATCGAAGAGGTCAGTGACACATTTGTACCGCCAGCACCGAATCGTTCACCAGAAAGGTCTAATGAACGTAACAAAGGACTAACTACTGACGATGTGCTCAAATTATTTACTTCATTGCAACAAGAAAAGGGAAAAAGTGGTCAGCTAAATAGCAATCAACTAAATAACGTGATACCGGAGTTCGATCCATCTAGTAAAACGCAAAGCATCGATAGCTGGATTAGGAAAGTTAATGAGTGTATTAACATTTACGAGTGGGAGGAGAAGCAGACCATACATTTTGCTTTGCAAAAGTTATCTGGACTAGCCAAAAAATGGTTTGAGGCTTTGCCTTCTGTGGTATTCAGTTGGGCAGAATGGCAGGCTAAGCTTCGCAAAGCGTTTCCTAATGAGCAAAATTATGGTCGGCTTCTCGATGAAATGCTCGCGCGTACCACCCGTAATAATGAAAGTTTGTCTGAGTATTTCTATGATAAGCTTACTTTGTTAAATAGATGCGAAATTCAAGGTAAAAAGGCCGTAGATTGTGTAATTTACGGTATTGTAGACAAATCTATTAGAAACGGTGCGCAAGCTTTAAATTGTGAGGAACCGGAAGACCTGCTGAATTTTCTCAACTCTCAGCGGCCTGTAGATATTCCATTTAATAGGAAGCGAAACGAAACTATTTCAGGAAACCGTTTTGTAAATAATTCCTCCGCTTCTAGTGAGAGCTCAGTTATCTGTTTTAACTGTCGATCGAAGGGTCACACCTTTTATAGATGTCCAAAGCCTACTATCAAATGTCAGAAATGCCTTAGGGTTGGTCACGATTCAGCAAATTGTAAATTAGAGCCGCTGACTCCTCGACCAGAAAAACGTACTAGTAATGAAGAACGTAAAACTTTAGCTATTACAACTCGTGATAACTGTAATGACAAATTCTTTAAGAAAGTTACTATTGGAGACCAAAACTTTGTTGCTTATGTAGATTTTGGAAGCGAATGTAGCTTGATGCGTGAATCGGACGCTTGTAATCTGAGTTTAAAGTGCTTACTGAATTGCCATTTATAAAAGGACTAGCTGGTACCCGCGACTTCGTCTGCGTACTTTTAATTTGAATATTAAGGATTATATAAAAGGAACGGTATAGCATGTGATTAAAAGAGAGTAAGTAGGTATATTTAAAAAAAATAAAAAATATCTGTTTACAGTAGTTATAAAGTACCTATGTATTCCATTGAGTGGCAGAAATTACCTAGGAATATTTATCGGTCCCTTATGTCCAAGACAATTACAGGGGTCAGCGTCACGTTGTGTACAAAAATATTTTAAAATGACCTAATTTAAAACTTTTTTGTACACAACGTTTGCTATTTTGTTATTATTTGTTAAAATGTGGAGATTGTTTGGACTCGACACTCGCGAGCAGGCCACGTATACACCACGTGCGCTCCCCCACCACAAGACAGCGCCGTTGACTGCCGCCACACTTCGGCGAATGTGCGCGACGACGAACGACGACCGACGGCAGTGGCGGCGATGCAGAGTATTCGTTAAAAGGAACTTTATCTACAAAAGCCAAATTTTTTTTAACTTGATACACCCAAAACTACTAAATATCATGTTCCTAGGTTCAGTGGTTAATATTTTGTATACAAAAAGTTTGGCTTCGTAGTTCCCGTTCCGAATCCGTTCCGTTCCGTTCGAATTTCGGAAAATCCGTTTGTTGAAAAACTCTGCACATCCTAAGAGACCTACGTACCAAGTTTCATGGTTTTATCTTCAAAAATGACGAATATCCATACAAACTTTCAACCCGTATTTCACCCCCATACTGGTAAAAATTTCAAAATGCTTGAACAAACGATTTTTTGTTTGTTATTTAGTGCCTAAACACAAAATTTAATATTTTTATCTTGAAAAATGACGAACCTCATAAAAAATTTCAACACCTATTTCATCCCCTCAAAGATCGAATTTTCAAAAACGCTTTAACAAATTGTTTTTTTTATTTCTTATCAAGTTCCTAAATATAAAGTTTCGTGGTTTTATCCCCAAAAATGACGAACTCCCATATAAACTTTCAACCCTCATTTCACCCCCTCACTGGTCGAAATTTCAGCAACGCTAGAACAAATGTTTAATTATTTTTTATCAAGTGCTTAAATATAAAGTTTCATAGATTTATTTTTTAAAATTAAAATATCCCATACAAACTTTCAACCCCTATTTCAATCTCTTCGTCCCTTCTTTTCGCAATAAAAGGTATCCTATTTTCTTTCTTAGGGTCTAAAGATTGTCTGTGCCAAATTTAATCAAAATCGGTTGAGAGGTTTAAGCGAGAAAGCGTAACAGACAGACAGACAGACAGAGTTACTTTCGCATTTATAATATTAGTAAGGATTATTTTCCCTCGTTAAATAGTAAACAAACTAAGTGTAGGTGTTATAATTTCGTTGACGAACTGATTACCTATCCGTTTCTTTGTCTAAAATGAGTATTACCTTATTACTATGATTGATTACTGGGCTTAAAGTTCGTATAAATGTCTATCGAATTACCTCCTCAAGTTTAAAGCGTAGCTAGTCATGTAGTACTATATTAATTATGTGGTGTAAGTAATTAGATTTTATCTGTATGTAATGTAACAGTCAGTTGAATAAAAAAACTTATACAAATCAGATCAATTAATTGGCGTAATGTGATTCTAGAAAGAGTTTTAATGTTAATAGATAGCTAGCTATAGCTATGTGTAGGTTCCTGTAGGAATGAGATATAACTGTTTAATAAAGACAGTTGCATCAAAATTTTATCATAAATTCCCTAAATTATGGCGCCTACCTACCCTCTAAGTTAGAAAAGTGATCAAATACTAACTTGAAGTCACTCAGTTTAAAAAAAAAACATCGAAATCATTCCAGTAGCTATGGCGTCATGCGCTTCTTGACACGATCACGAAATGTAGATTTCCGCGGGAATGAGGTATTTTCCCGCCATAAAAAGTAGCCTGTGTCCTTGCCTAAGATCCTATCTTTAAATTAACCAAGTCTTATAAAATTCCGATCAGACGTTAAGGCGTGAATGAGGCAAACTTTTAAAACAAACAATTAAAAATCACTAACCTAATTAGTTTTCTGTCTACTGCCTACGCCATAAGTACGATAGCATAAATATTAATAGCCCATATTCTTTTTTAGGTTACAATCTATCACCTTACTAAATTTCATCAAAATCCGTTCAGCCGTTTAGGCATGATAGACAAAACTCCCAGCAAAAACCATAAAAAAATCACTAACTCAATTCAGTTTTCTGCCTACTTCCTACCCCCTAAGTACGATGACGTGATCAATTTGATCGTACAACCGTTTTTAGATAACCAACTATTACCTTACTAAATTTCATTAAAATCCGTTCAGCCGTTTAGACGTGAAAGAGCAAAAGTCCCAACAAAAACGACTACAAATCACTAAATCAATTTAGTTATCTGCCAACCCCCTAAGAACGATGGCGTGATTATTTATAGCCTATGACCATTTCTAGGTTATCATCTATCACCATACCAAATTTCATCAAAATCCGTTGAGCCGTTTAGGCGTGAAAGAGTAACAGACAGACAGACAGACAGAGTTACTTTCGCATTTATAATATTAGTATGGATTCGGCAATTCCTCTGTAACTCCCAGCTACAAAACCTTCGCTACTATAAAGCTTGATGAAGTTGAAGCACAAATAGAGTTCCTCGTAGTCAAAGACGACTTACTCCATACTTCATTACTAGTAGGTCAGAATTTCACCGAACTTCCTTGTGTCACGGTTTTAAAAGACAATAGTAAATTAATTTTCTATAAAGGCCCCGATAACGACACACAGAATCGTGATAACGGTTTAAAATTGTATGTCTTAAATGCCACCAAATTAAAAAAGGTCGATTTAGTTGAAGTTTGTACAAGTGATCCCTCGTTTAGCGGCGACGTTTATGTAGAGGGCTATAGTTGCGGTGAACCAGGAAATGAGTATCACCTTCATCAAGGTGCGTATATCATAACAAACGGTAAAGGACATTTGGTAGTGGCAAATTTAGCAGATTCAGCTTTAACGTTAAAATCACAAACTGTGTTAGCTAGAGCACTGCCTTTTGTCGAAAAAATGAATTATAATGTTAATAGGATAACCAAAGATGTTGCAATGTTAGATCCTATTCAGCGGTCTGACATAAAAATAGGCAGCCATGTGAGTAGTGAAGTGCTTGACAGGTTGTCTAATCTGTTGCAGTCGTACCGTGACTGTTTTGCTTTAAAACTTAGCGAGATAGGATGTGCTAAAGATGTTGAGATGTCCATAGAATTGACAGACGATAGACCCGTTGTGTATCGGCCCTACAGGCTGTCCCATGCAGAGAGAGAACAGGTTCGAAGTATTATAGATGAGTTATTAGAGAATGACATCATTCAAGAGTCTAACTCTGATTACGCCAGTCCCATTTTAATTGTTAAAAAAAAGACTGGTGAACCGCGCTTGTGTATAGATTTTAGAGCGCTGAATAACAAGACTAAAAAAGACTGTTTTCCCCTTCCCTTAATTGATGACCAACTAACTAACTTAAGTGGTAACTGTTTCTTTACCACACTGGATCTTGCATCCGGTTATTATCAAATTACTATGGCGGAAGAAAGCCGTAGACTCACGGGTTTCGTAACGCCAGATGGCCATTTCGAATTTAAAAGAATGCCGTTGGGTCTTGCGAATGCCCCGGCAGTCTTTCAAAAAGTAATTAACCGAATGCTTGGATCAAAGCGTTTTGAATCGGCTCTTGCTTATTTAGATGATATCCTGGTACCATCGGCGGATATTGAACAGGGATTCGTTAGACTGGAAGAAGTACTGAAACTTTTGCGAGCTAACTGCCTTACACTTAAATTGTCCAAGTGTAGATTCTTTGATAAAACCATTAATTATTTGCGGCTATGAAATATCGGTCGATGGTATAAGGCCCAATGAACACAAAATCCTAGCTGTCAAAGATTTTCCTGTTCCCAGAACCGTCCATGAAGTTCGTCAATTCTTAGGTCTAGCTAGTTACTTTAGACGATTCATTAGGTGTTTCGGCGAAATTGCTAGACCTCTAACAAATTTACTCAAAAAGGATGTTCCTTTTAAGTGGACTAACATAGAAACTCAGGCATTCACTGACCTGAAAGGTAAATTAATCGAACGTCCAATACTGGCACTGTATGACCCCAAACTTGAGACGGAGCTCCATACTGATGCCAGTGCTCTTGGTGTAGGTGGGATTCTTTTACAATGGCAGACTAGTCCGCGTGTTTTAAAACCCGTTGCCTATTTCAGTAGGCAAACCACCCCTGAAGAACGCCACCTACACTCTTATGAGCTAGAAACATTGGCCATAGTTTGCTCATTAAAAAAATTTCGAGTTTACTTGCTAGGAATAAATTTTAAAGAAGTAACAGACTGTAATGCACTTCGAACTACTCTCACTAAGCGTGATTTAGTGCCACGTATAGCCAGATGGTGGCTGTTAATTAGTGAATTTACATTTTGTATAGAGTACAGACCGGGCACACAAATGAGTCACGTTGATGCTTTGAGTCGTAATACCACTTTATCCGAACTGCTTGACGATTCAGTAGCCACAGTATATAATATTGAGAAAGATCATTGGCTGCTCGCATTACAGCTGGCTGATCCAGATGTTTCGCGAATCGTAAAAGTTTGTTATTAAGGATCACAAAGTTTATAGAAAGGTCAATGGAAATTTACGCCTTGTTGTTCCTCGTATTGCAAGATTTCAAGTGTGTAGATCTAACCACGATGATATAGGACATTTAGGTATTTCAAAGACTGTTGAGAAAATTCAAAGCCAATTCTGGTTCCCAAAGCTGCGCCGCTTTGTAAAAAAGTACGTCGACTCCTGTATAGAATGTACCTATAACAAAGAGAATACTAATAAAAGAAAGTCTGGTCACTTGTACCCTATAGAAAAGGTAGATGTGCCATTCCATACGGTACACATTGACCACTTGGGTCCTTTTGTCAAAAGTAGGAAGGGACATGCCTATGTCTTAACTATTGTCGATGGCTTCACCAAATATGTGTTTGTAAAGCCCGTAAAGAACACAAAAACCAAAAGTACACTGAAGGTTCTCGAACAAGTATTTAACGATTTTGGATTACCTTCACGGATAATATCTGACCGCGGTACTTCATTCACGTCTGCTGCATTTAGAAAATTTTGTGATGTTTACGGTATCAAGCACGTATTAAATGCTGTCGCGTGTCCCAGGGCAAACGGTCAAGCTGAACGCTTCAACCAGACTATTTTCAATGCAATGGCTAAATACAATTTGGGAAAAGATGAACGTGACTGGGACACGTGTTTGGGCAAAATACAATGGGGTATCAATAACGCAACTACCCAGAAAACGGCGTCGGAAGCTTTGTTCGGTGTCCGGTTCCGTGATACCCTCTCTAATAAGCTTGACATTAGCTTGAACCCTGAATCTCGTAGTTTAATTAATATTAGAGACGAAGTAGACACAAATATAAGAAAAAAACAAGAAAAAGAAAAGCAGCAACATGATACCGGACGAGCTCCCGCCGCTATTTTCAAAGAGGGTGATTTGGTGAAAATCACTAGAACTAATTACTACAATCAAGGCAAAAGTACAAAATTGTTATCAAAGTTTATTGGCCCATATAAAATTTTAAAATCACTTGGTAATGACAGATATAAAATAGCAGATGTGCCTGGTTTTAGTAAAAGAAAGAGAATGTTTGAAAGCGTTGTCGCAGCGGACAGAATAAGACCTTGGATAAACATAAGCTCACTTGATCCTAGTTCAGATAAGTCCTCAAGTAGCTCGGAGACATCCGATAGCAACAGTGATGATGATGTACCACTGTCTGAACTGCGGCAACGTAAACAAACCACGGTCAATAACAGTTAAGTTATAAATATGTACTTATGTAAATAATTCGTAGAATGTGTCTTCACTTTATTTTGTTGTTCAAATTATTTACTCTAAATATGTTTTTCTTACATTGATCCGAATGTCGTGATTTGTTAAGTAAGTGTGAGCAGAATTAAACACTAGCACAATTATTTAAGTTAGACTTTGTCAGATGCTATGTAATGTATATATCATGTTTAAGTAATGTTACTGTTGTTATTTGGTTATCATTTTGTTGGTAGAGTAAGGTTAGCTTTATCATTTTACTTTTATTAAAATATTAAACTGATTGCTTGGTAAAATGTGCACCGGGAGGTGCAAGAACGCGGATGGCCGAATGTCGTGATTTTAAAATTTAGTTATTTTTATTTTTACTGGCAACACTACCCGTCGTTCATTCGTAATCAAATATTTTGACTCTACCAATCACAAGCCACCACTTTCCCGCCGTTGTGGTGGGCCGCTCGAATGCTTCGTTTTTGAGCCGAGCAGTGAGTAGGGGAGTCTTGGGCTACTACTTCACTAAGTTAAGTTGTTTAAGAGGTACTGTAACTAGAGCAATTTAACAGTAATAAATTTGTTATAAGTAACTGAGATTTTATTTACTTTAATAGTTAAATTAATTGATCACACTATTACGAAAAAGCTTCCGCTATGGGAATTATATCATGTAAGTCAAATTCATTATGTTATTACAATTTGCTGTCCTTGAATCTAATTACGACTCACGCCAATTTGGACAGAATTTCTGACACCCATGTGGTAATTTTTGGGTCACACATTGTATCATCACTTTTATGTCTAATTCTAGAGATCGTTGAGCAAATTTGGCAATGAATGACAGAATCGAAGCTGTTCTTGAATTTAATAACGACTCGCGCCAATCTGGATAGAATTTCTAACACCCATGTGGTAATTTTTGGGTCACACATTGTATCGTCATTTTTGTCTAATTCTAGAGATCGTTGAGCCAATATGGCATTGAATGACAGGACCGAAGCTGTTCCTGAATTCAATGACGACTCGCGCCAATCTGGATAGAATTTCTGATATTTTCGTATGGCACTTTGTGAGTCTCAATTATATTATCACTTTATGTCATAATTCTAGAGATCGTTGAGCCAATCTGGTATTAAATGACAGGACCGAAGCTGTTCTTGAATTCAATGACGACTCGCGCCAATCTGGATAGAATTTCTGATATTTTCGTATGGCACTTTGTGAGTCTCAATTATATTATCACTTTATGTCATAATTCTAGAGATCGTTGAGCCAATCTGGTATTAAATGATAGGACCGAAGCAGTTCTTGAATTCAATGACGACTCGCGCCAATCTGGATAGAATTTCTGATATTTTCGTATGGTACTTTGTGAGTCTCAAATTATATTATCACTTTATGTCATAATTCTGGAGATCGTTGAGCCAATCTGGTATTGGATGACAGGACAGCAAATTGTATAGAGACATGAAGCAATCTGCTAATGAATTTGACTTACAAGAAAAAACTTGATTCGAACACGGACAGACCAAAATAAGTGAGAAGTATATACGGCGCGTATGATAAAGAAGATCGAGTGCTGGCATCCGCGCTGTACTCGTGTTACCTGATGTCAAAGGAGCTGGGTGAACAAGTTGAAACTTGTAGCTTAAATAAGTATGAACAGGTAATATTCGTTTATTGTGTTATTGTGTGCATAAACTACCTATTACTTTATTTTATATGTGTTGAGGGGTATAGTCTAATCTGTCATTGTATTTTCAGTTACTCGTGGAGAAAGACGTAGACACCGTTGACGGTTAAAAATCATCATCATAATTTCGAAGGTGTAGCACTAAAAGCGATGCCTGCTAAGTACTTTGGTAAGTACTGTGGTTTATTTTATAAATAAAATCAAATGTTTGTATTTTATTTTATACACAAATTAATGTAATACGTTTTATTGTTTCAGAACATCTATACTTATAATAAATCTGTAGAGAGGTCAATTCTGTACATTAAATATTTTTTCAAAATAACTATCAGGGGGTGATAAGTGGTCGATACTGATGCCAAAAATGCAATCAGTAAAATTTTTGTCTGTCTGTCTGTCTGTCTGTCTGTCTGTCTGTCTGTCTGTCTGTCTGTCTGTCTGTATGTTCCTTATAGAAACAAAACCTACTGGACGGATTTTAATGAAACTTAGTACAATTATTCTTCACACTCCTGGACAGGTTATAGTATACTTTTCATCACGCTACAATCAATAGGAGCAGAGAAGTGAAGGGAAATTCTTTTGTATGAAAAATCTAAACCACTCAAGTTAGACGTTTGAAATTTGGCATGCAGGTACCTTAGATACCGTAGAGGTACACTAAGAAAGGAATTCCCGAAAATCCTACGGGAACGGGAATTAGCGGGAAAATCCTTTTGTATGAAAAATCTAAACCACTCAAGTTAGACGTTTGAAATTTGGCATGCAGGTACTTTAGTAAACTTAAAGCTTAGTTGCAACAGGATATTACAAAATTCCCACGGGAACGGTAGTTAGCGGGAAAATCCTTTTGTATGAAAAATCTAAACCACTCAAGTTAGACAATTGAAATTTGGCATGCAAGTACCTTAAGTACCGTAGAGGTGCACTAAGAAAGGAATTCCCAAAATTCTCACGGGAACGGGAATTAGCGGGAAAATCCTTTTGTATGAAAAATCTAAACCACTCAAGTTAGACAATTGAAATTTGGCATGCAAGTACCTTAAGTACCGTAGAGGTGCACTAAGAAAGGAATTCCCAAAATTCTCACGGGAACGGGAATTAGCGGGAAAATCCTTTTGTATGAAAAATCTAAACCACTCAAGTTAGACGTTTGAAATTTGGCATGCAGATACCTTAAGTACCGTAGTGGTGCACTAAGAAAGGAATTCCCGAAATTCCCACGAGAACGGGAATTAGCGGGAAAATCCTTTTGTATGAAAAATCTTAACCACTCAAGTTAGACCTTTGAAATTTGTCATGCAGGTACCTTAGGTACCGTGGAGGTGCACTAAGAAAGGAATTCCCAAATTCCCACGGGAACGCGAATTAACGGGAAAATCCTTTTGTATGAAAAATCTAAACCACTCAAGTTAGACGTTTGAAATTTGGCATGCAGGTACTTTAGTAAACTTAAAGCTTAGTTGCAACTGGATATTACAAAATTCCCACGGGAACGGTAGTTAGCGGGAAAAAACATTTGTATGAAAAAATCAAATCTAAATAAAAGGAGAAACTGACTGACTCAGTGACTGACATATATCAACGCATAGCCTGAACGGCTAAACGTAGGCATTTGAAATTTGGAAGGGACATAGCTTAGGTACCGTAGAGGTGCACTAAGAAAGGAATTCCCAAAATTCTCACGGGAACGGGAATTAGCGGGAAAATCCTTTTGTATGAAAAATCTAAACCACTCAAGTTAGACGTTAGAAATTTGGCATGCAGATACCTTAAGTACCGTAGTGGTGCACTAAGAAAGGAATTCCCGAAA
This sequence comes from Pectinophora gossypiella, assembly GCF_024362695.1. Taxonomy (NCBI): domain Eukaryota; kingdom Metazoa; phylum Arthropoda; class Insecta; order Lepidoptera; family Gelechiidae; genus Pectinophora; species Pectinophora gossypiella. The sequence goes on along the minus strand of NW_026063263.1, from coordinate 33,910 downwards.
TTCCCACGAGAACGGGAATTAGCGGGAAAATCCTTTTGTATGAAAAATCTAAACCACTCAAGTTAGACCTTTGAAATTTGTCATGCAGGTACCTTAGATACCGTGGAGGTGCACTAAGAAAGGAATTCCCAAATTCCCACGGGAACGCGAATTAACGGGAAAATCCTTTTGTATGAAAAATCTAAACCACTCAAGTTAGACGTTTGAAATTTGGCATGCAGGTACTTTAGTAAACTTAAAGCTTAGTTGCAACAGGATATTACAAAATTCCCACGGGAACGGTAGTTAGCGGGAAAAAACATTTGTATGAAAAAATCAAATCTAAATAAAAAAGAGAAACTGACTGACTCAGTGACTGACATATATCAACGCATAGCCTGAACAGCTAAACGTAGGCATTTGAAATTTGGAAGGGACATAGCTTAGGTACCGTAGAGGTGCACTAAGAAAGGAATTCCCGGAATTCCCACGGCAACGGAAATTAGCGGGAAAATCTTTTTGTATGAAAAATCTAAACCGCTTAAGTTAGACGCTTGAAATTTGGCATGCAGGTACCTTAGTTAACTTAAAGCTTAGTTGCAACAGGATATTGCAAAATTCCCACGGAAACGGGAGTTAGTGGGAAAAAAACATTTGTATGAAAAAATCGAAAGCGCGTAAGATAGATATTTTCAATTCAATTAAATTAAATTATTTATTGCATTCCATGTAGTACAATAGGGTGTTACATAGGCATAGGAACTAAAACATGGACCCTATAGGGCACAGCAACGTTGAAGGGAAGAGAGGAAGTGTGTATTAAAATTAAAACTCAATGAACAATCAATTAAAAAAAAAACAATTCAATCAATTGATTCAATCTAGCACGCATGCATACCTTAGTAAATATAAAGTTTATTTTTGGCTGTATTTTGAAAAATGGGAGTTATTGGGAAAAAAAAATGTACTTATGAAAAAATCTAAACTGCATAAGTATGCACTCCCACACACACAAAGATCTCTCTCTTATATAACACGCCACGCGGACGAAGTCGCGGGCAAAAGCTAGTGTCGAATAATTTAACAAACGTTAACGAAGATGATTTATTCTACCCTTACGCGCAAGATCCGCTTGCTGACTTCGATGAAAGGTATCCTGTTCAAGTGACTACCACAAAATCGACGGCGCCTCATGATAACAAGAGTCAAAAGCTGAAAAGTGATAAGAAGAAGAAGAGGAAGATAATTAAATCTAAAGTTAAATGCGGAAAATGGAAGCAGTCATCTTCATTTGTGCAAAATCGGAACGCGGAGAAAGCCACCAAGCTAATTAAAATCAGCATAGTGGATTTAGGTGCTTCAAATACAAGTGAAAATCAAGAAAAAAGTGATGTTTTAGTGAAAGCCCAATATGTGGTAAAAGATAGTTATGATGATATATTGGGACAGACTGAAAAAATATTTAACAATATTTCAAAGACATTGTGTAATTACAGTACTTGTATTTATATGTAACATGCGATTATTTCATAAATATGTTGGAATCGCATTTTCGTGTATTCACAACACAGTAAATTCCATCGCAAATAAAGTCTCTGACTAATGTCAGAGTACTACAAGCTATGGAAACATTTAATGTATATAGTAGAAATAGTTAATACGGTAACTGTTATTTCAAAATATATTTTTTTTATCTATTGTACTTTAAACAGTTTTATGAACTTAATAAATATAATGTGTTTTTCAAAGGAGAATGGGCGAATGTGGTCCAAGAACCTCCACTGATAAGACTTATATGTAATGAAAGCTTATGCTTTCTCTATGATTCTGGCAAAGTTCTATCAGATTCTGTCCCGGGGTTCTTTTTTTACGGCCATGTTTGTCCTGGCTAAAAATGTGATAAAATACAGTGGGAGCTAAAATCGGCTCAAGATTTGTTGCTGGATAACTAAGTCTACATAAATAATTTTGTATCATATTGTATATCATTTTAAAGAGGATCTTTTCCAGAATCCGAAACATAAAAAACAAAACAAAAAAGTCTTTATGTAAGCGAATTATAGTCAATTTGCATCTGCAGCGCCATTGTTTCTCGGTAGCTAAGTTCAAGTTTCATGCCTTTTACCCCTTCCAAAAGTATCTTACCGATTTTTTTTTTATATTGCTTCCGGAATTTGATCTAAGTGATAATAACAAGAAAAATAAATAGACACCTCTCCGATAGAGACCGCCTAAGCTATTGCCTATTGCAAGAAATCGTCATCATTAGCAAGTCATTACGGTATTGCATATTATAAGCTTATCAGCAACTTGGAACTTGGTCCAAGAACCTCCACTGGTGAGACTTGCATGTAATGATAGCTTATACTTGTCCTATGATTCTGGCAAAAAATTCAAAAATTCAAAATTCAAAAATATTTATTTTTCAAAATTGGCTTACAAAGTTAGCGCTTTTTGAACGTCAAACATAATCAAATTACATATTATGTAACTAGCTGTAAAACTACTACCACATCGGAATCTGTAACGCTGAGGGAAAGACGTGGCCAGAAAACCTCCCAGCACAGGGCCCTAGTCCTACTGTTTCATGTTTTCCTTTCTTTTCTTTTAATCCAGTTTGTATTAAGTACATAATTTATAGACTTAAATACAATGGTATTCCAATTACAGTCGGTGGAAGGAAAGTGAAACATAAAGAGTTTATGTGACTTTATCACAGAAACAGTGTTTTATGAGCTCCCTGACAGAAGCAGGCCTGTCCACATACGCAGCACCCGATCACGAGTTGACGCGAAAGCCAGCCATCGCTCCCTTCGCACATTTTTGAGGGAAAGGTGCGACCCGACTTCCGGACGCCACCGCGTACACGAACATTTCGAGGCGAGCATGCACCACTTATATAAAGAAGCTCAAAAATCCTCCGCCTGGATATAAAAAAAAAAGTACTCTACTGTTCAAATATCATCAAGTGTTTCACAATCCTTTTTAATCCACTTACAAAGTTATTTCAAATTCAGTATTTTAGGGCCAAGTTTTTATTGCAAACATTCTTGTCTTTCTTGTGTTGAGCTGAAGTAATCCATTTAATATTATTACCTTTAAGATAGTCTCCTACTTTATAATAAGCTAATGGCAAAGTTCTATCAAACTCTGTCCTAGGGTTTTTTTACGGCCATGTTTGTCCTGAGTGTACAGTAGTGGACTGCAAAATCACCTCAGGATTTGTTGTCGAAAAACTATTTAACTAAGTCTATATACATAATTATATATCATAATGTATATCAATTTTAAAGGGGAAGGTTATCAGAATCAGAAACACAAATAAAAAAAAATGCATTAAGTATGTAAACGACTTTTAGCCAACTCACGTCCGTAGCACCATTTTTCTCAGCAGCTACGTACGAGTTTCGCGCCTTCCAACCTTTCCAAAGAAGCCCAATCATTTTTTCCTTCTTCTGATATTGCATTCTTAACCTGACAAGTGACAACAACAAGAAATAAAATAGATACCATTCCGATAGAGGCCGCGTAAGCTATGGACCTATTGCAAGATAACGTACTCAAAGGCTAGTCATTATAATCCAACAGACGTAACATGATTAGAATGCGGGAGGACGCAAATGTAGTATGTTTTCTTTCACCACAATCTTGTTTTATTAATCCAGGCTTATATCTTGTCTTATAAACAATGCCGAATGGTACAACTAACGTATCGTAAACGTAAGGTTGCCTGGTAGTAATTGCTACCTTGGCAATAAAGCCGCCTTTTGCACCAGTTATTGCCTGAACTTGTTTCTGATTCTGATAACCTTCCCCTTTAAAATTGATATACATTATGATAATAATTATGTATAAAGACTTAGTTAAATAGTTTTTCGACAACAAATCCTGAGGTGATTTTGCAGTCCACTACTGTACACTCAGGACAAACATGGCCGTAAAAAACCCTAGGACAGAGTTTGATAGAACTTTGCCAGAATCATAGGACAAGTATAAGCTATCATTACATGCAAGTCTCACCAGTGGAGGTTCTTGGACCAAGTTCCAAGTTGCTGATAAGCTATAATATGCAATACCGTAATGACTTGCTAATGATGACGATTTCTTGCAATAGGCAATAACTTAGCCGGTCTCTATCGGAGAGGTGGTTATTTATTTTTCTTGTTATTATCACTCAGATCAAATTCCGGAAGCAATATAAAAAAAATCGGTAAGATACTTTTGGAAGGGGTAAAAGGCATGAAACTTGAACTTAGCTACCGAGAAACAATGGCGCTGCAGATATAAATCCATACTAATATTATAAATGCGAAAGTAACTCTGTCTGTCTGTCTGTCTGTCTGTCTGTCTGTCTGTCTGTCTGTCTGTCTGTCTGTCTGTCTGTTACTCTTTCACGCCTAAACGGCTCAACGGATTTTGATGAAATTTGGTATGGTGATAGATGATAACCTAGAAATGGTCATAGGCTATAAATAATCACGCCATCGTTCTTAGGGGGTAGGCAGTTGGCAGATAACTAAATTGATTTAGTGATTTGTAGTCGTTTTTGTTGGGACTTTTGCTCTTTCACGTCTAAACGGCTGAACGGATTTTAATGAAATTTAGTAAGGTAATAGTTGGTTATCTAAAAACGGTTGTACGAGCAAATTGATCACGTCATCGTACTTAGGGGGTAGGAAGTAGGCAGAAAACTGAATTGAGTTAGTGATTTTTTTATAGTTTTTGCTGGGAGTTTTGTCTATCATGCCTAAACGGCTCAACGGATTTTGATGAAATTTAGTTAGCTGATAGATAGTAATCTAGAAAAGGATATGGCCTATTAATATTTATGCTATCGTACTTAAGGCGTAGGCAGTAGACAGAAAACTAGGTTAGTGATTTTTAATTGTTTGTTTTAAAAGTTTGCCTCATTCACGCCTTAACGTCTGAACGGAATTTTATAAGACTTGGTTAATTTAAAGATAGGATCTTAGGCACGGACACAGGCTACTTTTTATGGCGGGAAAATACCTCATTCCCGCGGAAATCTAGATTTCGTGATCGTGTCAAGAAGCGCATGACGCCATAGCTACTGGAATGATTTCGATGTTTTTTTTTTAAACTGAGTGACCTCAAGTTAGTATTTGATCACTTTTCTAACTTAGAGGGTAGGTAGGCGCCATAATTTAGGGAATTTATGATAAAATTTTGATGCAACTGTCTTTATTAAACAGTTATATCTCATTCCTACAGGAACCTACACATAGCTATAGCTAGCTATCTATTAACATTAAAACTCTTTCTAGAATCACATTACGCCAATTAATTGATCTGATTTGTATAAGTTTTTTTATTCAACTGACTGTTACATTACATACAGATAAAATCTAATTACTTACACCACATAATTAATATAGTACTACATGACTAGCTACGCTTTAAACTTGAGGAGGTAATTCGATAGACATTTATACGAAATTTAAGCCCAATCAATCAATCATAGTAATAAGGTAATACTCATTTTAGACAAAGAAACGGATAGGTAATCAGTTCGTCAACGAAATTATAACACCTACACTTAGTTTGTTTACTATTTAACGAGGGAAAATAATCCTTACTAATATTATAAATGCGAAAGTAACTCTGTCTGTCTGTCTGTCTGTTACGCTTTCCCGCTTAAACCTCTCAACCGATTTTGATTAAATTTGGCACAGACAATCTTTAGACCCTGAGAAAGGACATAGGATACCTTTTATTGCGAAAAGAAGGGACGAAGAGATTGAAATAGGGGTTGAAAGTTTGTATGGGATATTTTAATTTTAAAATATAAATCCATGAAACTTTATATTTAAGCACTTGATAAAAAATAATTAAACATTTGTTCTAGCGTTGCTGAAATTTCGACCAGTGAGGGGGTGAAATGAGGGTTGAAAGTTTGTATGGGAGTTCGTCATTTTTGGGGATAAAACCACGAAACTTTATATTTAGGTACTTGATAAGAAATAAAAAAACAATTTGTTAAAGCGTTTTTGAAAATTCGATCTTTGAGGGGATAAAATAGGTGTTGAAATTTTTTATGAGGTTCGTCATTTTTCAAGATAAAAATATTAAATTTTGTGTTTAGGCACTAAATAACAAACAAAAAATCGTTTGTTCAAGCATTTTGAAATTTTTACCAGTATGGGGGTGAAATACGGGTTGAATGTTTGTATGGGTATTCGTCATTTTTGAAGATAAAACCATGAAACTTGGTACGTAGGTCTCTTAGGATGTGCAGAGTTTTTCCGGATACAAACGGATTTTCCGAAATTCGAACGGAACGGAACGGATTCGGAACGGGAACTACGAAGCCAAACTTTTTGTATACAAAATATTAACCACTGAACCTAGGAACATGATATTTAGTAGTTTTGGGTGTATCAAGTTAAAAAAATTTGGCTTTTGTAGATAAAGTTCCTTTTAACGAATACTCTGCATCGCCGCCACTGCCGTCGGTCGTCGTTCGTCGTCGCGCACATTCGCCGAAGTGTGGCGGCAGTCAACGGCGCTGTCTTGTGGTGGGGGAGCGCACGTGGTGTATACGTGGCCTGCTCGCGAGTGTCGAGTCCAAACAATTTCTACATTTTAACAAATAATAACAAAATAGCAAACGTTGTGTACAAAAAAGTTTTAAATTAGGTCATTTTAAAATATTTTTGTACACAACGTGACGCTGACCCCTGTAAGTGTCTTGGACATAAGGGACCGATAAATATTCCTAGGTAATTTCTGCCACTCAATGGAATACATAGGTACTTTATAACGACTGTAAACAGATATTTTTTATTTTTTTTAAATATACCTACTTACTCTCTTTTAATCACATGCTAAACCGTTCCTTTTATATAATCCTTAATATTCAAATTATAAGTACGCAGACGAAGTCGCGGGTACCAGCTATTGACTATAATTCGATTACAAAAAGATTTTTTTTGTTTTTTTTTTTAATGTTTCGGATTTTGGAAAAGATCCTCTTTAAAATGATATACAATATGATACATAATTATTTATGTAGACTTAGTTATCCAGCATCAAATCTTGAGTCGATTTTAGCTCCCACTGTATTTTATCACATTTTTAGCCAGGACAAACATGGCCGTAAAAAAAGAACCCCGGGACAGAATCTGATAGAACTTTGCCAGAATCATAGGGAAAGCATAAGCTTTCATTACATATAAGTCTCATCAGTGGAGGTTCTTGGACCAAGTTTCATACAAAAGTCCCCATTGTCATTTCGTTGTTTTACTAGAAAACCGTTAAATGAAACAAAATCATAAATCAATAACGCTATCATACTTGAGATAGACAACATAATTTTCAGTTTAGTCCAAAACTATAAATGTATCAAACATCTTCCTGTACCCCCCTTTATTTTTTCCACAATCTTTATTTATCTATACTTATAATAAATCTGTAGAGAGGTCAATTCTGTACATTAAATATTTTTTCAAAATAACTATCAGGGGGTGATAAGTGATCGATACTGATGCCAAAAATGCAATCAGTAAAATTTTTGTCTGTCTGTCTGTCTGTCTGTCTGTCTGTCTGTATGTTCCTTATAGAAACAAAAACTACTGGACGGATTTTAATGAAACTTGGTACAATTATTCTTCACACTCCTGGACAGGTCATAGTATACTTTTCATCACGCTACAATCAATAGGAGCAGAGTAGTGAAGGGAAATCCTTTTGTATGAAAAACCTAAACCACTCAAGTTAGACTTTTGAAATTTGGCATGCAGGTACCTTAGATAACGTAGAGGTGCACTAAGAAAGGAATTCCCGAAATTCCCACGGGAACGGGAATTAGCGGGAAAATCCTTTTGTATGAAAAATCTAAACCACTCAAGTTAGACTTTTGAAATTTGGCATGCAGGTACCTTAGATAACGTAGAGGTGCACTAAGAAAGGAATTCCCGAAATTCCCACGGGAACGGGAATTAGCGGAAAAATATTTTTGTATGAAAAATCTAAACCATTCAAGTTAGATGTTTGAAATTTGTCATGCAGGTACCTTAGATACCGTAGAGGTGTACTAAGAAAGGAATTCCCGAAATTCCTACGGGAACGGGAATTAGCGGGAAAATCCTTTTGTATGAAAAATCTAAACCACTCAAGTTAGACGTTTGAAATTTGGCATGCAGGTACCATAGGTACCGTAGAGGTGCACTAAGAAAGGAATTCCCAAAATTCTCACGGGAACGGGAATTAGCGGGAAATACCTTTTGTATGAAAAATTTAAACCACTCAAGTTAGACATTTGAAATTTAGCATGCAGATACCTTAGGTACCGTGGAGGTGCACTAAGAAAGGAATTCCCGAAATTCTCACGAGAACGGGAATTAGCGGGAAAATCCTTTTGTATGAAAAACTAAACCATTCAAGTTAGACGTTTGAAATTTGTCATGCAGGTACCTTAGGTACCGTGGAGGTGCACTAAGAAAGGAATTCCCGAAATTCCCACGGGAACGGGAATTAACGGGAAAATCCTTTTGTATGAAAAATCTAAACCATTCAAGTAAGATGTTTAAAATTTGGCACGCAGGTACCTTAGACACCGTAGAGGTGTACTAAGAAATGAATTCCCGAAATTCCCACGGGAACGGGAATTAGCGGGAAAATCCTTTTTTATGAAAAATCTAAACCACTCAAGTTAGACGTTTGAAATTTGGCATGCAGGTACTTTAGTAAACTTAAAGCTTAGTTGCAACAGAATATTACAAAATTCCCACGGGAACGGTAGTTAGCGGGAAAAAACATTTGTATGAAAAAATCAAATCTAAATAAAAGGAGAAACTGACTGACTCAGTGACTGACATATCAACGCATAGCCTGAACGGCTAAATGTAGGCATTTGAAATTTGGAAGGGACATAGCTTAGGTACCGTAGAGGTGCACTAAGAAAGGAATTCCCGGAATTCCCACGGGAACGGAAATTAGCGGGAAAATCCTTTTGTATGAAAAATCTAAACCGCTTAAGTTAGACGCTTGAAATTTGGCATGCAGGTACCTTAGTTAACTTAAACCTTAGTTGCAACAGGATATTGCAAAATTCCCACGGAAACGGGAGTTAGCGGGAAAAAAACATTTGTATGAAAAAATCGAAACCGCGTAAGATAGATGTTTTCAATTCAATTCAATTAAATTATTTATTGCATTCCATGTAGTACAATGGGGTGTTACATAGGCATAGGAACTAAAACATGGACCCTGTAGGGCACAGCAACGTTGAAGGGAAGAGAGGAAGTGTGTATTAAAATTAAAACTCAATGAACAATCAACTAAAAAAAAATCAATTCAATCAATTGATTCAATCTAGCATGCATGCATACCTTAGTAAATATAAAGTTTATTTTTGGCTGTATTTTGAAAAATGGGAGTTATTGGGAAAAAAATTGTATGAAAAAATCTAAACTGCATAAGTTAGATGCTTGAAATTTGATATGCACTCCCACACACACAAAGATCTCTCTCTTATATAACACGCCACGCGGACGAAGTCGCGGGCAAAAGCTAGTCCATACTAATATTATAAATGCGAAAGTAACTCTGTCTGTCTGTCTGTCTGTCTGTTACTCTTTCACGCCTAAACAGCTCAACGGATTTTGATGAAATTTGGTATGGTGATAGATGATAACCTAGAAATGGTCATAGGCTATAAATAATCACGCCATCGTTCTTAGGGGGTAGGCAGTTGGCAGATAACTAAATTGATTTAGTGATTTGTAGTCGTTTTTGTTGGGACTTTTGCTCTTTCACGTCTAAACGGCTGAACGGATTTTAATGAAATTTAGTAAGGTAATAGTTGGTTATCTAAAAACGGTTGTACGATCAAATTGATCACGTCATCGTACTTAGGGGGTAGGAAGTAGGCAGAAAACTGAATTGAGTTAGTGATTTTTTTATGGTTTTTGCTGGGAGTTTTGTCTATCATGCCTAAACGGCTCAACGGATTTTGATGAAATTTAGTTAGCTGATAGATAGTAACCTAGAAAAGGATATGGCCTATTAATATTTATGCTATCGTACTTAAGGCGTAGGCAGTAGACAGAAAACTAATTAGGTTAGTGATTTTTAATTGTTTGTTTTAAAAGTTTGCCTCATTCACGCCTTAACGTCTGAACGGAATTTTATAAGACTTGGTTAATTTAAAGGTAGGATCTTAGGCACGGACACAGGCTACTTTTTATGGCAGGAAAATACCTCATTCCCGCGGAAATCTAGATTTCGTGATCGTGTCAAGAAGCGCATGACGCCATAGCTACTGGAATGATTTCGATGTTTTTTTTTAAACTGAGTGACTTCAAGTTAGTATTTGATCACTTTTCTAACTTAGAGGGTAGGTAGGCGCCATAATTTAGGGAATTTATGATAAAATTTTGATGCAACTGTCTTTATTAAACAGTTATATCTCACTAGCTGGTACCCGCGACTTCGTCTGCGTACTTTTAATTTGAATATTAAGGATTATATAAAAGGAACGGTATAGCATGTGATTAAAAGAGAGTAAGTAGGTATATTTAAAAAAAATAAAAAATATCTGTTTACAGTAGTTATAAAGTACCTATGTATTCCATTGAGTGGCAGAAATTACCTAGGAATATTTATCGGTCCCTTATGTCCAAGACACTTACAGGGGTCAGCGTCACGTTGTGTACAAAAATATTTTAAAATGACCTAATTTAAAACTTTTTTGTACACAACGTTTGCTATTTTGTTATTATTTGTTAAAATGTGGAGATTGTTTGGACTCGACACTCGCGAGCAGGCCACGTATACACCACGTGCGCTCCCCCACCTCAAGACAGCGCCGTTGACTGCCGCCACACTTCGGCGAATGTGCGCGACGACGAACGACGACCGACGGCAGTGGCGGCGATGCAGAGTATTCGTTAAAAGGAACTTTATCTACAAAAGCCAAATTTTTTTAACTTGATACACCCAAAACTACTAAATATCATGTTCCTAGGTTCAGTGCTTAATATTTTGTATACAAAAAGTTTGGCTTCGTAGTTTCCCGTTCCGAATCCGTTCCGTTCCGTTCGAATTTCGGAAAATCCGTTTGTTGAAAAACTCTGCACATCCTAAGAGACCTACGTACCAAGTTTCATGGTTTTATCTTCAAAAATGACGAATACCCATACAAACTTTCAACCCGTATTTCACCCCCATACTGGTAAAAATTTCAAAATGCTTGAACAAACGATTTTTTGTTTGTTATTTAGTGCCTAAACACAAAATTTAATATTTTTATCTTGAAAAATGACGAACCTCATAAAAAATTTCAACACCTATTTCATCCCCTCAAAGATCGAATTTTCAAAAACGCTTTAACAAATTGTTTTTTTTATTTCTTATCAAGTTCCTAAATATAAAGTTTCGTGGTTTTATCCCCAAAAATGACGAACTCCCATACAAACTTTCAACCCTCATTTCACCCCCTCACTGGTCGAAATTTCAGCAACGCTAGAACAAATGTTTAATTATTTTTTATCAAGTGCTTAAATATAAAGTTTCATGGATTTATATTTTAAAATTAAAATATCCCATACAAACTTTCAACCCCTATTTCAATCTCTTCGTCCCTTCTTTTCGCAATAAAAGGTATCCTATTTTCTTTTTCAGGGTCTAAAGATTGTCTGTGCCAAATTTAATCAAAATCGGTTGAGAGGTTTAAGCGGGAAAGCGGACACACAGACAGACAGACAGACAGAGTTACTTTCGCATTTATAATATTAGTAAGGATTATTTTCCCTCGTTGAATAGTAAACAAACTAAGTGTAGGTGTTATAATTTCGTTGACGAACTGATTACCTATCCGTTTCTTTGTCTAAAATGAGTATTACCTTATTACTATGATTGATTACTGGGCTTAAAGTTCGTATAAATGTCTATCGAATTACCTCCTCAAGTTTAAAGCGTAGCTAGTCATGTAGTACTATATTAATTATGTGGTGTAAGTAATCAGATTTTATCTGTATGTAATGTAACAGTCAGTTGAATAAAAAAACTTATACAAATCAGATCAATTAATTGGCGTAATGTGATTCTAGAAAGAGTTTTAATGTTAATAGATAGCTAGCTATAGCTATGTGTAGGTTCCTGTAGGAATGAGATATAACTGTTTAATAAAGACAGTTGCATCAAAATTTTATCATAAATTCCCTAAATTATGGCGCCTACCTACCCTCTAAGTTAGAAAAGTGATCAAATACTAACTTGAAGTCACTCAGTTTAAAAAAAAACATCGAAATCATTCCAGTAGCTATGGCGTCATGCGCTTCTTGACACGATCACGAAATCTAGATTTCCGCGGGAATGAGGTATTTTCCCGCCATAAAAAGTAGCCTGTGTCCTTGCCTAAGATCCTATCTTTAAATTAACCAAGTCTTATAAAATTCCGATCAGACGTTAAGGCGTGAATGAGGCAAACTTTTAAAACAAACAATTAAAAATCACTAACCTAATTAGCTTTCTGTCTACTGCCTACGCCATAAGTACGATAGCATAAATATTAATAGCCCATATTCTTTTTTAGGTTACAATCTATCACCTTACTAAATTTCATCAAAATCCGTTCAGCCGTTTAGGCATGATAGACAAAACTCCCAGCAAAAACCATAAAAAAATCACTAACTCAATTCAGTTTTCTGCCTACTTCCTACCCCCTAAGTACGATGACGTGATCAATTTGATCGTACAACCGTTTTTAGATAACCAACTATTACCTTACTAAATTTCATTAAAATCCGTTCAGCCGTTTAGACGTGAAAGAGCAAAAGTCCCAACAAAAACGACTACAAATCACTAAATCAATTTAGTTATCTGCCAACTGCCTACCCCCTAAGAACGATGGCGTGATTATTTATAGCCTATGACCATTTCTAGGTTATCATCTATCACCATACCAAATTTCATCAAAATCCGTTGAGCCGTTTAGGCGTGAAAGAGTAACAGACAGACAGACAGACAGAGTTACTTTCGCATTTATAATATTAGTATGGATTCCTACAGGAACCTACACATAGCTATAGCTAGCTATCTATTAACATTAAAACTCTTTCTAGAATCACATTACGCCAATTAATTGATCTGATTTGTATAAGTTTTTTTATTCAACTGACTGTTACATTACATACAGATAAAATCTAATTACTTACACCACATAATTAATATAGTACTACATGACTAGCTACGCTTTAAACTTGAAGAGGTAATTCGATAGACATTTATACGAACTTTAAGCCCAGTAATCAATCATAGTAATAAGGTAATACTCATTTTAGACAAAGAAACGGATAGGTAATCAGTTCGTCAACGAAATTATAACACCTACACTTAGTTTGTTTACTATTCAACGAGGGAAAATAATACTTACTAATATTATAAATGCGAAAGTAACTCTGTCTGTCTGTCTGTCTGTTACGCTTTCCCGCTTAAACCTCTCAACCGATTTTGATTAAATTTGGCACAGACAATCTTTAGACCCTGAGAAAGAAAATAGGATACCTTTTATTGCGAAAAGAAGGGACGAAGAGATTGAAATAGGGGTTGAAAGTTTGTATGGGATATTTTAATTTTAAAATATAAATCTATGAAACTTTATATTTAAGCACTTGATAAAAAATAATTAAACATTTGTTCTAGCGTTGCTGAAATTTCGACCAGTGAGGGGGTGAAATGAGGGTTGAAAGTTTATATGGGAGTTCGTCATTTTTGGGGATAAAACCACGAAACTTTATATTTAGGAACTTGATAAGAAATAAAAAAACAATTTGTTAAAGCGTTTTTGAAAATTCGATCTTTGAGGGGATGAAATAGGTGTTGAAATTTTTTATGAGGTTCGTCATTTTTCAAGATAAAAATATTAAATTTTGTGTTTAGGCACTAAATAACAAACAAAAAATCGTTTGTTCAAGCATTTTGAAATTTTTACCAGTATGGGGGTGAAATACGGGTTGAAAGTTTGTATGGGTATTCGTCATTTTTGAAGATAAAACCATGAAACTTGGTACGTAGGTCTCTTAGGATGTGCAGAGTTTTTCAACAAACGGATTTTCCGAAATTCGAACGGAACGGAACGGATTTGGAACGGGAACTACGAAGCCAAACTTTTTGTATACAAAATATTAACCACTGAACCTAGGAACATGATATTTAGTAGTTTTGGGTGTATCAAGTTAAAAAAAAATTTGGCTTTTGTAGATAAAGTTCCTTTTAACGAATACTCTGCATCGCCGCCACTGCCGTCGGTCGTCGTTCGTCGTCGCGCACATTCCCCGAAGTGTGGCGGCAGTCAACGGCGCTGTCTTGTGGTGGGGGAGCGCACGTGGTGTATACGTGGCCTGCTCGCGAGTGTCGAGTCCAAACAATCTCCACATTTTAACAAATAATAACAAAATAGCAAACGTTGTGTACAAAAAAGTTTTAAATTAGGTCATTTTAAAATATTTTTGTACACAACGTGACGCTGACCCCTGTAAGTGTCTTGGACATAAGGGACCGATAAATATTCCTAGGTAATTTCTGCCACTCAATGGAATACATAGGTACTTTATAACTACTGTAAACAGATATTTTTTATTTTTTTTAAATATACCTACTTACTCTCTTTTAATCACATGCTATACCGTTCCTTTTATATAATCCTTAATATTCAAATTAAAAGTACGCAGACGAAGTCGCGGGTACCAGCTAGTAACTACATAATTATAGTTGTTACTTTTGAACACATTTCTCTAAATTGTGCCCACGACATGTGTGTGCCTACATGTTCATCGTATACATGTTTTAGATTGATATCGTCCTGTTTAAATAATACTATCAAATTTGAATTATCTCTAACAAGTTGTTTAGGAATCTTAGTATAGGTCTGATTTACTTAATATTCAATATCTCCTGTACTTAAAGGTTGCCTGGAAGAGATTGCTACTTAGCAATAAGGCCGCCTATTGTACTAATTCTATTTCTCTTTTGTTTTGTTTTTTGTTTTTTCCTGTTTGTGCAATAAAGTATTTGTTATGTTATGTTATGATTTAAATAAAAGCTATCTATATTTCTATGTCTCCCCATAGCAAAATAATCCCGCATGTTGTTTTGATTTTCACAGGCGACGTCGTCGAATATAGTTATAGAATTCGAACGAGCCTCCTGCGGGCTTAGAACTTCATCTTTTTCATGAAATTTATAAAATGATACACCCGGTACCATTTTTAACACATTTTCTAAATATTCATACTTTGGTTGACAAAGAGACTTGGAATATACATATAAATTTCTATAACGAAGACCATTTTTATGCAATAAAAGTCCAATCATTAAATTAGTTTTGCCGCAATTAGATGGCCCACAAATAATGCACCTTATTGTATTCGGCAATAGTTTTCCATGACGTCGAGTTTCAGAGCTCGATATAGGACAGATTTCAGGTAGTTTCAAAGCATGTTTCTGTTTCACAATTTTCATTATAAGTATAAAGCGATGATAATTTGTCTATTGCGTGTTATAGCTTTTACAGCAATGAAATATATTTCTTGACGCAATGTTATTTAAACATAAATATTGATGTGATATGCCGTCCCGTAGGTTATGAGCATTCTAATTCGAAATTGTGACAACCACAAACGGTGGTAATACAAGGATTAATAAATACCGTTTTGCGTTGTCGATTAGATAATTATTTTAAAACAGTTTATTGTTGTGTGAATATACAATCAATCAATCAATCAATCAATAATACTTTATTGCACAACAACATATATAAAGGACATAAACATACGAATAAAACATAAGCACAATAGGCGGCCAATAATACGCAGGGCGGGGGTAATATACCTACTTTCAATTTGTGAATTGAACATTCTAGACGAGTTTATTGTTAAAACCCCACACGGAACGGAGTGAGCGCAAGCGAATGAAGTGAAGTTTTGTGTTTTAACGATAAAGTAGTCTAGAAAGCCAGGACAAAAATCTAGACTCAAAAAATTGTGATATGAAATCGACTCGTGCTATACTGGTGAGTGTTGTAGTTGCTAACCGATTGATCGTAATATTAAGAACCACACTCGATGTTATTGGGTATTTCTAGACCATCGAAGTGAAGGGATTCGCGAGAATGTTATTGGGCATTCTAGACCATCGAAGTGAACGGATTCGCGAGAATGTTATTGGGCATTCTAGACCATCGAAGTGAAGGGATTCGCGAGAGCGCGCGCGATAGCGCGTTGGCGCTCGAGCGATCCGACTGAACGAAGATGGTCTAGAATGCCCAATAACATACTACTTATTCTATTCTATTCTATTCTATTCTATTCTATTCTATTCTATTCTATTCTATTCTATTCTATTCTATTCTATTCTATTCTATTCTATTCTATTCTATTCTATTCTATTCTATTCTATTCTATTCTATTCTATTCTATTCTATTCTATTCTATTCTATTCTATTCTATTCTATTCTATTCTATTCTATTCTATTCTATTCTATTCTATTCTATTCTATTCTATTCTATTCTATTCTATTCTATTCTATTCTATTCTATTCTATTCTATTCTATTCTATTCTATTCTATTCTATTCTATTCTATTCTATTCTATTCTATTCTATTCTATTCTATTCTATAAATATTTACAGAATGGGACACAAAATACTATCTAGTGAGATAGGTGGTGTGGTGTTGGTGTCTAGAGGAAGACTAGTGAGTCTTGCTTAAAATACGCTCTGCTGTAATTAGTTAACAATATCTGGATTGAGGCATAATCGGCATATGACGGACTTCCCTCTCTTAATGCAGACGGTCTTGCCAATATTATATTTTAAAATTTGAAATTTCATACGGGAATAAATTCTAAATAAAAGCTATATTCCTGAATTATATTTATCGAATACATTAATCCATACTAATATTATAAATGCGAAAGTAACTCTGTCTGTCTGTCTGTCTGTCTGTCTGTCTGTCTGTTACTCTTTCACGCCTAAACGGCTCAACGGATTTTGATGAAATTTGGTATGGTGATAGATGATAACCTAGAAATGGTCATAGGCTATAAATAATCACGCCATCGTTCTTAGGGGGTAGGCAGTTGGCAGATAACTAAATTGATTTAGTGATTTGTAGTCGTTTTTGTTGGGACTTTTGCTCTTTCACGTCTAAACGGCTGAACGGATTTTAATGAAATTTAGTAAGGTAATAGTTGGTTATCTAAAAACGGTTGTACGATCAAATTGATCACGTCATCGTACTTAGGGGGTAGGAAGTAGGCAGAAAACTGAATTGAGTTAGTGATTTTTTTATGGTTTTTGCTGGGAGTTTTGTCTATCATGCCTAAACGGCTCAACGGATTTTGATGAAATTTAGTTAGCTGATAGATAGTAATCTAGAAAAGGATATGGCCTATTAATATTTATGCTATCGTACTTAAGGCGTAGGCAGTAGACAAAAAACTAATTACGTTAGTGATTTTTAATTGTTTGTTTTAAAAGTTTGCCTCATTCACGCCTTAACGTCTGAACGGAATTTTATAAGACTTGGTTAATTTAAAGATAGGATCTTAGGCACGGACACAGGCTACTTTTTATGGCGGGAAAGTACCTCATTCCCGCGGAAATCTAGATTTCGTGATCGTGTCAAGAAGCGCATGACGCCATAGCTACTGGAATGATTTCGATGTTTTTTTTTTAAACTGAGTGACTTCAAGTTAGTATTTGATCACTTTTCTAACTTAGAGGGTAGGTAGGCGCCATAATTTAGGGAATTTATGATAAAATTTTGATGCAACTGTCTTTATTAAACAGTTATATCTCATTCCTACAGGAACCTACACATAGCTATAGCTAGCTATCTATTAACATTAAAACTCTTTCTAGAATCACATTACGCCAATTAATTGATCTGATTTGTATAAGTTTTTTTATTCAACTGACTGTTACATTACATACAGATAAAATCTAATTACTTACACCACATAATTAATATAGTACTACATGACTAGCTACGCTTTAAACTTGAGGAGGTAATTCGATAGACATTTATACGAACTTTAAGCCCAGTAATCAATCATAGTAATAAGGTAATACTCATTTTAGACAAAGAAACGGATAGGTAATCAGTTCGTCAACGAAATTATAACACCTACACTTAGTTTGTTTACTATTTAACGAGGGAAAATAATCCTTACTAATATTATAAATGCGAAAGTAACTCTGTCCTGTCTGTCTGTTTCGCTTTCCCGCTTAAACCTCTCAACCGATTTTGATTAAATTTAGCACAGACAATCTTTAGACCCTGAGAAAGAAAATAGGATACCTTTTATTGCGAAAAGAAGGGACGAAGAGATTGAAATAGGGGTTGAAAGTTTGTATGGGATATTTTAATCTATACTTATAATAAATCTGTAGAGAGGTCAATTCTGTACATTAAATATTTTTTCAAAATAACTATCAGGGGGTGATAAGTGGTCGATACTGATGCCAAAAATGCAATCAGTAAAAATTTTGTCTGTCTGTCTGTCTGTCTGTCTGTCTGTCTGTCTGTCTGTATGTTCCTTATAGAAACAAAACCTACTGGACGGATTTTAATGAAACTTGGTACAATTATTCTTCACACTCCTGGACAGGTTATAGTTTTCTTTTCATCACGCTACAATCAATAGGAGCAGAGTAGTGAAGGGAAATTCTTTTGTATGAAAAATCTAAACCACTCAAGTTAGACGTTGAAAATTTGGCATGCAGGTACCTTAGATACCGTAGAGGTATACTAAGAAAGGAATTCCCGAAAATCTTACGGGAACGGGAATTAGCGGGAAAATCCTTTTGTATGAAAAATCTAAACCACTCAAGTTAGACGTTGAAATTTGGCATGCAGGTACCTTAGATACCGTAGAGGTGTACTAAGAAAGGAATTCCCGAAATTCCCACGGGAACGGGAATTAGCGGGAAAATCCTTTTGTATGAAAAATCTAAACCACTCAAGTTAGACAATTGAA
Organism: Pectinophora gossypiella; assembly: GCF_024362695.1. Lineage (NCBI taxonomy): Eukaryota > Metazoa > Arthropoda > Insecta > Lepidoptera > Gelechiidae > Pectinophora > Pectinophora gossypiella. The sequence goes on along the minus strand of NW_026063263.1, from coordinate 14,929 downwards.
ATTTGGCATGCAGGTACCTTAGATACCGTAGAGGTGTACTAAGAAAGGAATTCCCGAAATTCCCACGGGAACGGGAATTAGCGGGAAAATCCTTTTGTATGAAAAATCTAAACCACTCAAGTTAGACGTTTGAAATTTGGCATGCAGATACCTTGAGTACCGTAGAGGTGCACTAAGAAAGGAATTCCCGAAATTCCCACGAGAACGGGAATTAGCGGGAAAATCCTTTTGTATGAAAAATCTAAACCACTCAAGTTAGACCTTTGAAATTTGTCATGCAGGTACCTTAGGTACCGTGGAGGTGCACTAAGAAAGGAATTCCCGAAATTCCCACGGGAACGCGAATTAACGGGAAAATCCTTTTGTATGAAAAATCTAAACCACTCAAGTTAGACGTTTGAAATTTGGCATGCAGGTACTTAGTAAACTTAAAGCTTAGTTGCAACAGGATATTACAAAATTCCCACGAGAACGGTAGTTAGCGGGAAAATCCTTTTGTATGAAAAATCTAAACCACTCAAGTTAGACAATTGAAATTTGGCATGCAAGTACCTTAAGTACCGTAGAGGTGCACTAAGAAAGGAATTCCCAAAATTCTCACGGGAACGGGAATTAGCGGGAAAATCCTTTTGTATGAAAAATCTAAACCACTCAAGTTAGACGTTTGAAATTTGGCATGCAGATACCTTAAGTACCGTAGTGGTGCACTAAGAAAGGAATTCCCGAAATTCCCACGAGAACGGGAATTAGCGGGAAAATCCTTTTGTATGAAAAATCTAAACCACTCAAGTTAGACGTTTGAAATTTGGCATGCAGGTACTGTAGTAAACTTAAAGCTTAGTTGCAACTGGATATTACAAAATTCCCACGGGAACGGTAGTTAGCGGGAAAAAACATTTGTATGAAAAAATCAAATCTAAATAAAAGGAGAAACTGACTGACTCAGTGACTGACATATATCAACGCATAGCCTGAACGGCTAAACGTAGGCATTTGAAATTTGGAAGGGACATAGCTTAGGTACCGTAGAGGTGCACTAAGAAAGGAATTCCCAAAATTCTCACGGGAACGGGAATTAGCGGGAAAATCCTTTTGTATGAAAAATCTAAACCACTCAAGTTAGACCTTTGAAATTTGTCATGCAGGTACCTTAGGTACCGTGGAGGTGCACTAAGAAAGGAATTCACAAATTCCCACGGGAACGCGAATTAACGGGAAAATCCTTTTGTATGAAAAATCTAAACCACTCAAGTTAGACGTTTGAAATTTGGCATGCAGGTACTTTAGTAAACTTAAAGCTTAGTTGCAACAGGATATTACAAAATTCCCACGGGAACGGTAGTTAGCGGGAAAAAACATTTGTATGAAAAAATCAAATCTAAATAAAAAAGAGAAACTGACTGACTCAGTGACTGACATATATCAACGCATAGCCAGAACGGCTAAACGTAGGCATTTGAAATTGGAAGGGACATAGCTTAGGTACCGTAGAGGTGCACTAAGAAAGGAATTCCCGGAATTCCCACGGCAACGGAAATTAGCGGGAAAATCTTTTTGTATGAAAAATCTAAACCGCTTAAGTTAGACGCTTGAAATTTGGCGTGCAGGTACCTTAGTTAACTTAAAGCTTAGTTGCAACAGGATATTGCAAAATTCCCACGGAAACGGGAGTTAGTGGGAAAAAAACATTTGTATGAAAAAATTGAAACCGCGTAAGATAGATATTTTCAATTCAATTAAATTATTTATTGCATTCCATGTAGTACAATAGGGTGTTACATAGGCATAGGAACTAAAACATGGACCCTATAGGGCACAGCAACGTTGAAGGGAAGAGAGGAAGTGTGTATTAAAATTAAAACTCAATGAACAATCAATTAAAAAAAAAAACAATTCAATCAATTGATTCAATCTAGCACGCATGCATACCTTAGTAAATATAAAGTTTATTTTTGGCTGTATTTTGAAAAATGGGAGTTATTGGGAAAAAAAAATGTACTTATGAAAAAATCTAAACTGCATAAGTATGCACTCCCACACACACAAAGATCTCTCTCTTATATAACACGCCACGCGGACGAAGTCGCGGGCAAAAGCTAGTGGATCAATAAATAACCTACGTGATGAGAAAAACTTCTAAAATCCTCCGATTTGCCACTTTTTTTGATCAAAAATCCGCCACTGGCGAAAAAATGCAGGACCGATATTGTCCAAACTAATCATCTCTCTCTCTCTTTCTTTTTCCTCTCTTTATTTGGGTCATCAAACAGTATCACAATCAAAATTGTTAACTTATACTAATATACATGATAGTGGGTAATTGTGAAACCAATACCGATAACCACAACTAATATTAAAAATATTTTAACGTGTCGTAGTGGAAGAGCCAAATCGACATAAGTGGACCAATAACAATAAAACGTTGACATTCTTAGTGCAGTCATTCATTTTGGAGGATGGTTAGTAATTGCTTTTTAAACTCACCGACTCGTGTGGCCACTATATCAATATCACTAAAATAATTATTATAATCATTAACAATACGAAACATAGGAGAACACAATCCAGCATTGGTACGACAGCGACGAGTGGCAAACAGTTGATGTTTCTTACGGCTGTGCGTTCTAAATGGTACTTTATAACTTAACCTATTGTTGAGAGCAATACAATCATACTTGCCATGTAGAACATCATAAAGGAACCTTGTTTGGAGTTGAAGACGTCTGGACTTGAGGTCTAATCCATACTAATATTATAAATGCGAAAGTAACTCTGTCTGTCTGTCTGTCTGTCTGTCTGTCTGTCTGTCTGTTACTCTTTCACGCCTAAACGGCTCAACGGATTTTGATGAAATTTGGTATGGTGATAGATGATAACCTAGAAATGGTCATAGGCTATAAATAATCACGCCATCGTTCTTAGGGGGTAGGCAGTTGGCAGATAACTAAATTGATTTAGTGATTTGTAGTCGTTTTTGTTGGGACTTTTGCTCTTTCACGTCTAAACGGCTGAACGGGTTTTAATGAAATTTAGTAAGGTAATAGTTGGTTATCTAAAAACGGTTGTACGATCAAATTGATCACGTCATCGTACTTAGGGGGTAGGAAGTAGGCAGAAAACTGAATTGAGTTAGTGATTTTTTTATGGTTTTTGCTGGGAGTTTTGTCTATCATGCCTAAACGGCTCAACGGATTTTGATGAAATTTAGTAAGGTAATAGATTGTAACCTAAAAAAGAATATGGGCTATTAATATTTATGCTATCGTACTTAAGGCGTAGGCAGTAGACAGAAAACTAATTAGGTTAGTGATTTTTAATTGTTTGTTTTAAAAGTTTGCCTCATTCACGCCTTAACGTCTGAACGGAATTTTATAAGACTTGGTTAATTTAAAGATAGGATCTTAGGCACGGACACAGGCTACTTTTTATGGCGGGAAAATACCTCATTCCCGCGGAAATCTAGATTTCGTGATCGTGTCAAGAAGCGCATGACGCCATAGCTACTGGAATGATTTCGATGTTTTTTTTTAAACTGAGTGACTTCAAGTTAGTATTTGATCACTTTTCTAACTTAGAGGGTAGGTAGGCGCCATAATTTAGGGAATTTATGATAAAATTTTGATGCAACTGTCTTTATTAAACAGTTATATCTCATTCCTACAGGAACCTACACATAGCTATAGCTAGCTATCTATTAACATTAAAACTCTTTCTAGAATCACATTACGCCAATTAATTGATCTGATTTGTATAAGTTTTTTTATTCAACTGACTGTTACATTACATACAGATAAAATCTAATTACTTACACCACATAATTAATATAGTACTACATGACTAGCTACGCTTTAAACTTGAGGAGGTAATTCGATAGACATTTATACGAACTTTAAGCCCAGTAATCAATCATAGTAATAAGGTAATACTCATTTTAGACAAAGAAACGGATAGGTAATCAGTTCGTCAACGAAATTATAACACCTACACTTAGTTTGTTTACTATTTAACGAGGGAAAATAATCCTTACTAATATTATAAATGCGAAAGTAACTCTGTCTGTCTGTCTGTCTGTTACGCTTTCCCGCTTAAACCTCTCAACCGATTTTGATTAAATTTGGCACAGACAATCTTTAGACCCTGAGAAAGAAAATAGGATACCTTTTATTGCGAAAAGAAGGGACGAAGAGATTGAAATAGGGGTTGAAAGTTTGTATGGGATATTTTAATTTTAAAATATAAATCTATGAAACTTTATATTTAAGCACTTGATAAAAAATAATTAAACATTTGTTCTAGCGTTGCTGAAATTTCGACCAGTGAGGGGGTGAAATGAGGGTTGAAAGTTTGTATGGGAGTTCGTCATTTTTGGGGATAAAACCACGAAACTTTATATTTAGGAACTTGATAAGAAATAAAAAAACAATTTGTTAAAGCGTTTTTGAAAATTCGATCTTTGAGGGGATGAAATAGGTGTTGAAATTTTTTATGAGGTTCGTCATTTTTCAAGATAAAAATATTAAATTTTGTGTTTAGGCACTAAATAACAAACAAAAAATCGTTTGTTCAAGCATTTTGAAATTTTTACCAGTATGGGGGTGAAATACGGGTTGAAAGTTTGTATGGGTATTCGTCATTTTTGAAGATAAAACCATGAAACTTGGTACGTAGGTCTCTTAGGATGTGCAGAGTTTTTCAACAAACGGATTTTCCGAAATTCGAACGGAACGGAACGGATTCGGAACGGGAACTACGAAGCCAAACTTTTTGTATACAAAATATTAACCACTGAACCTAGGAACATGATATTTAGTAGTTTTGGGTGTATCAAGTTAAAAAAAATTTGGCTTTTGTAGATAAAGTTCCTTTTAACGAATACTCTGCATCGCCGCCACTGCCGTCGGTCGTCGTTCGTCGTCGCGCACATTCGCCGAAGTGTGGCGGCAGTCAACGGCGCTGTCTTGTGGTGGGGGAGCGCACGTGGTGTATACGTGGCCTGCTCGCGAGTGTCGAGTCCAAACAATCTCCACATTTTAACAAATAATAACAAAATAGCAAACGTTGTGTACAAAAAAGTTTTAAATTAGGTCATTTTAAAATATTTTTGTACACAACCTGACGCTGACCCCTGTAAGTGTCTTGGACATAAGGGACCGATAAATATTCCTAGGTAATTTCTGCCACTCAATGGAATACATAGGTACTTTATAACTACTGTAAACAGATATTTTTTATTTTTTTTAAATATACCTACTTACTCTCTTTTAATCACATGCTATACCGTTCCTTTTATATAATCCTTAATATTCAAATTAAAAGTACGCAGACGAAGTCGCGGGTACCAGCTAGTAATATTATAAAATGAATTAAAGTTATGTATGTAGTGCATAACTCTCAGCCAATACATGATGACGTAATTATCAGCAAACAAAGCAATTACCAATGACAACAATGCTCTAATAAGCTCCATAATTCCAAAAAATGTATTAATGTGAAAACTAGTTATTTTAGGTTAGCTATTACTGTCATTATTAGAAGCTGTATTGTGTTCAGTGCGTATGGCGATGACGGGAGAATTGTCAGATGCGCGTACCAGTACTGTGGAATGTTTAACACACACATACTTGAAATTCGCCTGATTAGCGGCTTCACGTGCAGCGCGAAAAAGTTTTTTATTCCGTAGGGTAAGGTGTTCATTAAGGTAAATAGTATTTGGAGAACCCGACATTCCCAAATCAGTAGATGTAAATCCCTTCTTGATACGGTAAGCGCCTAGGATGTTATCACGCAAAATACGGGAAGTGAGCCTAGCTATAACATTCTTCGGTCTGTTATTTTGTGAAGCATGAGGCACACGGTGAATGGAGACAACGTCCCGGCGGTTGATGTCACATCCTATTTGAGTGCCAATGGATTCAATTATATTTAGTAGGTTTTCGTCTCTCTTTTTTTGTAAATTAGAAATTTCGATGTTACACTGTCTTGCCTGCTGCTCGAGACTGTCTATCTTAGACGTGAGAGTTCTGATAGTTAGTTCGTGTTCATCTATTGATTTAGCGTATACCGAGATCTTGCCAACAGATTTTCCAAGTTCTTCCCGTTGAATTGAAATAAACTGCGTGGACTCCTGCAGGAAAGACACTTCTTTAGCAAGATTGTCGACTTTCAACTTCATAGTGGTATTTTCACAGCGAAGATCATCAATGTCTTTTTTTATTTGTGATTGGTAGGTCGCTTCTCACCGTTTGAATACTCTCTGATATACTTTCAAACTTAACATCCAGATCCCGTCGCAGGTCTCGCAGAGATTGGTTAAAACTCGACTGCATGTTTTTAATTTCATTAAGAATTTCATTTTCTGGCTGTTTTCTTTTTCTTAAAGAGACACTCGCTTCATTCGCTCTGCTCAAGTCCGGGTTTGATGAGTGTTGCTTGGGTGGAGATCTTGGCATCATGTTTATAATATTACAATGTTGCCGAGTAGGTAACTAGTAGTAGGTGTCAATGTATGGCGTCCGATAGTGTTGCAATATTTTGCAGCGCAGGTCACTCGTTCGCTGGTCTAGCGGTCGAAACAAAACTCGCCGCGTCGGAGACACCCGGATCGAATCCCACCTCAGGCATGCAAAATATCGTATTTTTAGATTCAAAATTTGTTTCTTACCTTGTAGACCGCCAATAAATCAGCAACAACGTCACAGTCCAGTCGACGCACAAGCGAAAACGAAACGGCAACACAAATTACAATATGGCCGCCGGCCTGGCAACCTCCACAAGATAGTAAAGGAGGATCCGATAAAATGCACTTCAAGCAACTAAAAGTTATTTCAATAAATAGATAGATCCAAGTCGAGAGCACAAACAACGCGTCCACACACGACAACGATCGGAAAGAGAGGAATCATACTAGCAGCATCTACGATTTTAGCTCGGACTGGCTCTTTAGGGACTGTTTTATCGACAGAGACGTAAGGCGCTAGTTATTCAAATTTAGAAGGTCTTTTAAAGGTCTTTTAGCCCACGCGGTCTTTCCGACATTGACCTATATTAAAATTTTATGAATGCTTGCAGATCACGAGCCTTACATTGACAAAGAGAATTGCTTTTGTGGATATTAATGTATTTCATGATTCGGAAAGTGATTCTGACTAAAGCAATTGGTCTCACTCTCACTCTTTTCATCTTTCTTTTGTCTCTTTTTGTCATTTTATCTGACTAAGTAATTAGTAAAAAAACACTTTACACTACTGACTTAGTTTCACAAAACACTTAGATTATTTGTAATGTTCCAAGTGGATTATGCCTCCTGGGGATACCACTACAAAAAAACGCGCTTAGTTCTTCACCTCATTAGGTGGTGTGGAAGAAAGAACATAAAAAACCAGTTATTAATTATTTTACGAGCATACATGTAAAAAAAAGTATTTATGCTGAAAATGACGATGTTCCGAAGATTTCCGAAGTCCGAGAGTATAGTGATAATTTAGCTTAAATTGTGCACTATACGAATCAGAGTTTTTTTCTTGCTGAAATCTTAAGAACTAGTAATAAAATTTAAAAATCTCTTGGCTCCCATACAAAAAAATGCACCTGCGGTTCCATGGTGGAAGCTGATGGCCATCACGCACTGAGTTGTCGACGTTGCGCGGGGAGGTTCTCGCGTCACCATGCACTCAACGATATTATCCGGAGGGCCTTAGTGTCAGCGAGCGTACCCTGCGTGCTTGAGCCCCCGGGCCTGTGTAGGTCTGACGGGAGGAGACCGGATGGTTTGACTTTGGTGCCTTGGAAAAATGGCAAGTGCCTGGTTTGGGACGCTACTTGTGTCAGCACTGTTGCCGCCAGCCACCTTGGTCGAACCATCCACTCACCGGCGGCAGCGGCTGAGGATGCCGCTGAGAAGAAGAGGGAGAAGTATGCAGCTCTATTGCCTGCATATAACTTCGTGCCCGTTGCCGTGGAGACCTTTGGTAGCTGGGGGGCGGACACCAAAATCTTTGTGTCAGAATTGGGTCTCAGGCTCAGGGAGAAAACAGGTGACTCCCGCTCCGGCTCGTTCCTGGTCCAAAGGCTGGCCATTGCCATTCAACGCGGTAATGCGGCTAGTGTTGTGGGCACCTTTGCTCCGGGAACAGTGAGGGGCGGGTTATTTAATGACTAGTTTTTAAGTTTGTATTTGTGACGTATTGTTATATTGATATATACAAAAAAATTAAAAAACACTAATAACTCATGAAATAATAGCTTTATCAAAAATTGGCAAGTTACAAAATATGTTTCTATTAGATAAAACTACACGATGACGTGATTCGTTTTTCATAATTTGATACTTGATTTACATGAGCCGCTAAGTCTATGAAGCTTCATTTTCAGCCCACTGTGCGGCAGCGCGTCTCGAAACATGGCAACAATGCCCCCTTGGTGTTGGCGCTTTCGCCGCCCGCGAATACGGGCGGGGCACGGGGTCGGGCTACGGCGGGCGAGATTCGCCCCTCCGTAAGCCTTGTGTCAAATCCGGTGGTGCCGCCGGCGAGTCTGCTCACCAGGTGGGACCCTGTTCAGGGAGGCCCAGTGAGCGGCTCTAGCCAGGCGGCACATGTCTTCTTCCGAGGTGTGGGCCGGCGAGCTCAGGTCCGAGGGTTCGGACCGGCTCAAGCCGGCGGAGGTCGTATTGTCAATCTGGTGAGCCGCCGGCGAGGTCGGAGCCGTCAACAGTGACGGCTGCCCTCAAGCCGGCGGACTGGGTCACTCCAGTGCTGGAATCGCATCCTCGTCGAGCTCCTCCACCTCTACTCTCGAGGATACGGTTTCCAGTCGGGTGGGCGCGCGTGGTATGGAGCCAGATTCCGTAGGTGGACGAAATCTGACTGGTCCGCGCGCGCGAACATCTTGGTCGAGAGCTTGAAGATGAACTCATCCAAGGTCTCGACTTTAAGGTCCCTCCGAATGACCTCGTTGCGGACGAATCTCGGCGCGTCCGCGATGGTACGCAACGCCTTGGACTGCTGGGCCTGCAGTCTTTGGCGATTGGTCTCTGAGACCAATGCGTACCACGCGGGGGCGGCATAGGTAAGCCGTGACCTGATGTACGCCTTATACACGCCGAGCTTCATGCGCAGCGGGAGATTCGAGCGAAGAATGGGCCGGAGCAGAGCAGTGGCAGCCCCTGCCTGTCCGACCACATTCTTCGCGTGCTGGGCCATGGTGAGGTGTCGGTCTATGGTCACGCCCAGGTACTTAGCCTGGTTGGACCACCCAATTTCCTCCCCATGCAGCGTCAGATTCGGGGGATCCAGCCGACCACGCCCCACGGTGATCGCTTGGGTTTTACCCACGTTCACCGACAATCTCCACTTTGCCAGCCAGGCAGGGAGGGCATCCAGTGTACGCTGCATCTTCTTCGCGGCGTGCCTGAGATTCATGGACGTCGAGAAGAAGGCAGCGTCGTCGGCGTATAACGCCAACTTGGAGCCTCCCTCCACAGGGATGTCATCTGTGTACCTGGAGTAGCAAACCGGAGAAAGGCAGCTACCCTGGGGAACTCCCGCAGCGATCGAACGGACTTGGGAGAGGGCGCCTTCCACTGCCACCTGGAAGCGCCTGTTCTCTAAGAAGGTGGCCACAGTCTTAACGACTCGCCGTGGAGTCGTAGACGTGGACAGCTTATACACCAAGCCCGGATGCCATACGCGGTCGAACGCCTTCTCCATGTCAAGGAATACTGCTACGGTGGTCTCCCTCTTATTGAGGCCCGCCGTCAGATCGTGCAGCACCCTTGACAGTTGAAAGATCGAGGAGTGCTCGGCTCGAAAGCCGAATTGCTCCTCACGTGGCATGATGTGGGGTATCATGTGACGGAGAAGAAGTCTCTCAAACACCTTGCTGATGTTCGATAGCAAGGTGATTGGTCGATAGCTCTCAGGCTTTAGGATATTCTTCCCGGGCCTGGGGAGCATAATGACTCGCCCAAGCTTCCAGCAGTCCGGAAAGTGACCCGTCCGTGTGATGCCATTATAAATGCGCGTCACCGCTGCGACTGAACGCGGGGGTAGGTGACGCAACATTTCGTTCGTAATGCCATCTGGACCGGGAGCCTTCCGGAGCGGAGTCCGCCTCAGCGCCCGGAGTACCTGTCCGGGCGTGAAGACGACGGGGTCCTCATCGGGGGCTATCGGACGACCGAAATAGCCCGCTAGATTTCGGGAGACTTCTTCTTCGTCGTGGTCGGCGCCTGGGTTCGGCCTGAATTGGCTCTCCAGACACTCGGCGAAGATCTCGGCTCGATCCTCAACTCTAAAACGGGGAGTCCCGTCCTGAGCGAGGAGAGGTCGCACTGGTGTCGGTTTTCCGGAGAGCTGTCGACACAGTCTGTGGATGCCGGTCCAATCCTCGCCGGCTGAGTCGATGGTGAATTGCCAAGAGTCAGCGGAGGCACCATCGAGCGCGGCCGAGATCTTCTCGGCCAGCGCGTTCAGCCGGGACTTCATGGTGGGGCAACGCGTGGTATTCCATTGCTTACGGAGTCGCCTCTTTTCCGCGAGCGTGTCTGCGATATGCTTCGGCGTGGGAGGAGCGGCCCCCGGTTTGGGGGCTTCGAGCGCGGCATGCTGCAATGCCCGCTGGACTGTAGAGGCGAACTCGGTTGCCAGCTCGTCGACATCCGTGGGCGTCGAGACTGGTCGCATGGGAGTATTTTCTACCATGTACTGGCCGAATTTGTCCCAGGAGTACTTCCGCCGCGGCGGCAGCAGTCTCGTCCTGGTGGGATGGTCTGTGATAACCATCAAGACGGGTTGATGGTCGGAGCCTGTGTGATAGTCTAGTGTCTCAACGGTGGGATCGGGCCGGAGCCCCCGCGAACCACCGCGAGGTCTATCACATCTGGGAGATGAGCGAGGTTGTGCGAGTAGTGGGTCGGGGTCTCCGGTCCCAGAACCACATACCCGCCCCCGTGGGCGTCATCGAACAGACGCCGTCCATTTGGACAGGTCCTCGTGGAATTCCAACCAATGTGCTTGCAGTTCCAGTCGCCGGCCGCGATCGTTGGCCCCGGGCTGTCCAGAAGTTTCTGGGTTGTAAACCGCAAACACACGTGTTGGGACGTCTCCGAGCGCGATCTCAACTCCCAGGGCGTAGATCGACTGAAGACTAGCATCAGATGGCAGAGCCTAGTGCACCAATCTTCTTCTCACCAGGACGGCTAGGCCTCGAAAGGCGTGACCGAGATCACTGAGCTCGTCCTTCCGGTATACGAAGAAGTTGGGGATCTTCAGCCTATACGCGCCACTCAGTTTAGTCTCTGAGATCAGGGCGACATCAACGTTCTGTTCCCTCAGGAGAACGCGAAGAAGACCTATCTTTTTAGACAGGCCTTCGGCGTTCCATTGAAGGACTCTTAACTGCGTGAATGTTACGCAGCTAAGAGTCTATTCATCCCGTCCAAAAGCACTGGGACAGGATCGAGATCCTGCTCCAGGGCCTTCAGGACGTCCTGGAACACCCCCATGGCGACCAACAGCACTGCCCTCTTGGCAGTGGCTGGGGCGCCGGTGCTGGCCGACTTCCCCTTCCCCTGGCTTGGGGCGGGGGCCGGACGGCGGGGGCTTTGGGAGGAGCAGACGCGAGATTTGGGGCAAGGAAGGACCTTTACCTCGTCTTCCGCGCCCTCCTCTGCGCCGCTTCGCAGGGCCGCTCTTTGGGCCATTGGCCGCCGCCATGAGCGACCCTTGGGCGTTCTTCTCGCCTGTGGGCGCGACCAAGACCTTCTTGGTCGTCGGCCCTGAGGAGGTGCGGGCTGTGGTTCCAGCCTTCTTATTCCGCGCCTCGCGCAAGAAGACTGGGCAGGCCACATGGTTGGCCGGATGTGGCCCCCCACAGTTGGCGCATGTCGCCGGCTGTTCTCGCGGTCGTGGGCATTCCTTGGCCGGATGCTCCTCCCCGCACCGCACACACGCAAGTTTGCGGTGGCATTTGTGCGAGGAGTGGCGGAACAGTTGGCACCGGTGACACTGCGCCGGTCCTTTCTTGCCCCGCCAGGCCTCTATTTTCACCCCGCGCATATACGTATAGAGGAGCTCCGTCACTCCATATATGCTCGGGATGGTCGCAGCTTTGCGCTCGAGCTGGGTGTAGTAAATACACCCCGGTCGTCCGAAACGCGCCTAGATGGCGCGCACGAACTCGGGGGTGTACCCCAATTGGCGCAATTCAGCCTCAATGAGGGCCGGTATCGACCGGCAGCCCTCGGATCGCAACCTTGAGGCTGCGCTCCTCTTGGAGAGAATAGGAGAACCACGACAATGTGGTTTCCTTCTCCAGGGCCATCAAATAACTTTGAATGGCCCGGTATTCTTCTCCCGTGCGCGGGAGGAAACGTACCCCCCGCCCGTATGGACGGGCGTTCGGGGGGTGACCGAGCTTCTCCCGGAGTACACGAAAGTGTCGGGCCCAGTCCGGAGTGCCTCCACCACTAGTGGAGGGTAGCGCTCGCGCTTCGGCGGAGCGGGCTGCGGTGCGGGCTTGGCCTGGCGCGGGGACGGTATTGTCCGTGAAGTCGTCGGAGATGTCGAGGCCGCGGCCGCGTACGACGGCTGCGTGTCCATCGCCTCCGGTGACTGGCGTGGCGCCGGCGTGGGCGCGGCCTGTCTCAACCCCCCAATATATTTAAAATATTACATTGCCGTGGGGTCATAAAATCCAACAAGAACATTCATAGCGCGTTCTAATTGACGCGCAGCGCCATCTAGTGGCAACTCGATAGAACTAAACATATTCGATCGATAAAATTATACATATCTCGCCCTCTTAAATAAAAGTAAACAATAAAACAAGTGTACACCAAGTTAAAATTGGTCAACAAATGACAAAGCTAAAATGTACAGAAACGACAACAAGAACAACAAGGCTTCTATGCTGTTCTGGGAGCAAATAAAAAACATAGAACACGTTCAGCTGCTTGTCTTCCCGGGCATGTCGTAAAAACCGACAGAGGGATTGCGTCCTCTAACATGATGGACTAATGTTATGGGCGATAGGCTGATCCCTTATCACCATAAGGTTCATCATATCCATCTTAGGACTTCGTATCAACAGTGGCTGCAAGTTGTCTTTGATTACTTGTGGCTCTGCCCACCCCATTTGGGATTACGGGCGTGAGTTTATGTATGTATGTATGTAGAAATTGAGGTTGGGTATAACAAATAAAATCCGTTATGTTCACTGAGACACTGAGTTTATTATTCTTTCCACTATTTTTTAACTGTTTTCACAAAATATTCCCCACCTCACACACGTCGTCTTACACCACCGTTCGCCATTACCCCCTTCCTTCTCCTTTCCCCTCTCATGCCATCTCACTCACATCATCTCACTCACACACAATCTGTACCGTTCGTTCCATCGTCCCAGTCATCCTACAGCTCGGCCATCCTGAAGTTAAGTCTGCCCTCAGACCACCAAAACAAAGTTACAATGAATCAAGTAAGTATAATAATTATGGTAAGTATAGCAAACAACAACTCAGAGCTAAGAAATACAATGATAGCATAGACTGGCAGCAACAAACACTTCCATGCAAAAGTTAGGTATCATCAAAACATCTTAAAATTTACAACAAATAGTTTTCATAATAAAATAAAAGTTAGGTATCATCAAACATCTTAAATTAAGAACAGTTTTCTTAAAAATAAAAGTTGGGTGTCATCAAACATCTTAAATTAAGACAGTTTTCTTAAAAATAAAAGTTAGGTATCATCAAACATCTCAAAATTAAGAACAGTTTTCATAAAAATAAAAGTTAGGCAGGTATCATCAAACGTTTTTAAATAATCTTACTCTTATCCTAATAAAAACACAACATAGTAAAGTTTCAGTATTACACATTCTCTCAATACACAATGATGGCTAATTTTGAATAAAAGTGTACAATAAATCAAGACTATTTAGAAATATAACAGGCACTTAATTAAATTATTAACCTTTTAAGTAGCAACAATATTACATCACACAGCCACAGCACTGAAAGTTTAGAAGAAATAAAATACCTACTGCACTATGAAAATTTTTGCTATGTGATAGTGTACCTACAAACCTTCTCTAATTAGCAGAGCTGTCACCTGCAGGCCAAGGCTTCATGAAATCTGCTGCCGAGCTGGTTCTCCTCGGTCCTTCCGCCAAGTCGTCGAGTTTCTCCACATCATAGCGATCTTTACCCTTAATTGTTGTGACCTTGTAAGGACCTAGGAATTTAGGTTTTATCTTCATTCCAACTCCAAATTGCGTTCTTCTGATCGCCACCAGATCTCCAACTGAATACTTTTGGCTTGCTTTTCTCTTCCTATTGAATGTTCTTGCATTTTCCTCTTGAATTTTTAATATTTGCTGTTTCGCTTTCTCTCTTAAATCTTCTCTATTTATAAAGTAATTTTCTATTTCCTCTTCTTTCAACAATCTACATAATTCTATGTCTTCCCTATTCTTCATCTTCACACCAGTCAGTAACTCAAAAGGAGACATGCCAATGCTTCTCTGGTAGGTACTATTGAGACATCTTTGTATTTTACTGACATGCTTGTACCATAGAGTAGGGTCTTCTATGCAATGTTTAGTGAGTACTGATATGATGGTCCTGTGCATCCTCTCAACCTGTCCATTTCCTCTAGGTATGCCCGTTGTGATGGTGATATGCTGGATGCCTTCCTCTTTACAATAGTCTTGGAACTCACCACTAGTAAAAGCGGTTCCCCTGTCTGACACTATCCTAGTAGGGTTTCCAAATGTTTCTTGATGAATCTTTAGTTTCTCTATCGTCTCTCTGCTTGTGGTACTTTTAGTAGGGAAAATCCATGTGAATTTTGTAAAAGCGTCCACAATAGTGAGTATGTGATTATACTGTTTCTTTGTAGTCATCATAGGTCCAAGGTGATCTACATGT